>NC_091188.1:29334133-29619942 GCF_040958095.1 Procambarus clarkii | reverse complement strand
ACATGATAAAGCTCGGTGGTGGTTCAGTGACATGATAAAGCTCGGTGGTGGTTCAGTGACATGATAAAGCTCGGTGGTGGTTCAGTGACATGATAAAGCTCGGTGGTGGTTCAGTGACATGATAAAGCTCGGTGGTGGTTCAGTGACATGATAAAGCTCGGTGGTGGTTCAGTGACATGATAAAGCTCGGTGGTATATTGACGACTCCTCGGCCTGTGAGCCACATAGGCCGGAAAAGGTCAGATGGTTCGACTAAGTTCGGAAATTTCCGGTTAAGTCATCATCATCAGCAGGAGGAGGAGGTGTTAGGCCTGTGTACAACCCTTTACAAAGAGTAAATCGTATGAAAAGTCGTCGTCATACCTAGCGGTGGACAGACGAGATTACTCTCATAATCAATAATTATTAAAAATATAAGCCTTAAAATTACATTATGTGGGTTATATCACACACATTCAAAGCTACACACCCACATACACTGAGGGCCACACCACCACACACAGTGAGGGCCACACCACCACACACAGTGAGGACCACACCACCACACACAGTGAAGGCCACACCACCACACACAGTGAGGGCCACACCACCACACACAGTGAGGGCCACACCACCACACACAGTGAAGGCCACACCACCACACACAGGGAGGGCCACACCACCACACACAGTGAGGGCCACACCACCACACACAGTGAGGGCCACACCACCACACACAGTGAGGGCCACACCACCACAAACAGTGAGGGCCACACCACCACACACAGTGAGGGCCACACCACCACAAACAGTGAGGGCCACACCACCACACACAGTGTGGGCCACACCACCACACACAGTGAGGGCCACACCACCACACACAGTGAGGGCCACACCACCACAAACAGTGAGGGCCACACCACCACACACAGTGTGGGCCACACCACCACACACAGTGAGGGCCACACCACCACACACAGTGAGGGCCACACCACCACACACAGTGTGGGCCACACCACCACACACAGTGTGGGCCACACCACCACACACAGAGAGGGCCACACCACCACACACAGTGAGGGCCACACCACCACACACAGTGAGGGCCACACCACCACACACAGTGAGGGCCACACCACCACACACAGTGTGGGCCACACCACCACACACAGTGTGGGCCACACCACCACACACAGTGAGGGCCACACCACCACACACAGTGAGGGCCACACCACCACACACAGTGTGGGCCACACCACCACACACAGTGTGGGCCACACCACCACACACAGTGAGGGCCACACCACCACACACAGTGAGGGCCACACCACCACACACAGTGTGGGCCACACCACCACACACAGTGAGGGCCACACCACCACACACAGTGAGGGCCACACCACCACACACAGTGTGGGCCACACCACCACACACAGTGAGGGCCACACCACCACACACAGTGTGGGCCACACCACCACACACAGTGTGGGCCACACCACCACACACAGTGAGGGCAACACCACCACACACAGTGAGGGCCACACCACCACACACAGTGTGGGCCACACCACCACACACAGTGTGGGCCACAACACCACACACAGTGTGGTCCACACCACAACACACAGTGAGGGCCACACCACCACACACAGTGTGGGCCACACCACCACACACAGTGTGGGCCACACCACCACACACAGTGTGGGCCACACCACCACACACAGTGAGGGCCAAACCACCACACACAGTGAGGGCCGCACCACCACACACAGTGAGGGCCACACCACCACACACAGTGTGGGCCACACCACCACACACAGTGTGGGCCACAACACCACACACAGTGTGGGCCACACCACCACACACAGTGTGGGCCACACCACCACACACAGTGTGGGCCACACCACCACACACAGTGTGGGCCACAACACCACACACAGTGTGGGCCACACCACACAGTGAGGGCCACTCCACCACACACAGTGTGGGCCACACCACCACACACAGTGAGGCCCACACCACCACACACAGTGAGGGCCAAACCACCACACACAGTGAGGGCCACACCACCACACACAGTGAGGGCCATACCACCACACACAGTGTGGGCCACACCACCACACACAGTGTGGGCCACACCACCACATACAGTGTGGGCCACACCGCCACACACAGTGAGGGCCACACCACCACACACAGTGTGGGCCACACCACCACACACAGTGAGGGCCACACCACCACACACAGTGAGGGCGACACCACCACACACAGTGTGGGCCACACCACCACACACAGTGAGGGCCACACCACCACACACAGTGTGGGCCACACCACCACACACAGTGAGGGCCACACCACCTCACACAGTGTGGGCCACACCACCACACACAGTGTGGGCCACACCACACACAGTGTGGGCCACACCACCACACACAGTGAGGGCCACACCACCTCACACAGTGTGGGCCACACCACCACACACAGTGTGGGCCACACCACACACAGTGTGGGCCACACCACCACACACAGTGAGGGCCACACCACCTCACACAGTGTGGGCCACACCACCACACACAGTGTGGGCCACACCACCACACACAGTGTGGGTCACACCACCACACACAGTGTGGGCCACACCACCACAAACACTAGAAGAAAAATTTTCAGTGAACATATCGTGTGCGATCCGGTACTTAACCACCCCATTAAATTCTAGAATCACCAACATAGACTCCACAACCAGTGCACAGACAACATACCCATCCAAGCCGCGGCCGACCAGACAGACGCCTTCACCTATTTTAGTAACAAGTGTAGTGGACATGTAGTTTCTCCAATATATTAATATATACTATTACATACTTTTCATTTGGTCTATTGCTAGGTGTCGGAAAGGTTGGGTTTTGTGTCGTGGTTGTGGTGGAAATTGGCCGTGTTTGAAGCACACGAGTGAAACATTTAGCAACGTAAGATTCGATTACAGGAAGACGGCGATGCATTGTTAGAATGCATTTCGAACGCATTTTTTCATTCATTATATTTGGTTGTTAGTTTGTTGAATAACCTTGCCTAGTTGTTTAGAACCCTGGTGTTGTTTGGCCATATTAACAATTATGTTTGGCTATATTATCAACACCACCTAGCCCTCAAGGTATAGAAAACCACCTGGCCCTCAAGGTATAGAACACCACCTGTCCCTCAAGGTATAGAACACCACCTGTCCCTCAAGGTATTGAACACCACCTGTCCCTCAAGGTATAGAACACCACCTGTCCCTCAAGTAATAGAACACCGTCTGTCCCTCAAGGTATAGAACACCACCTGCCCATCAAGGTATAGAACACCACCTGTCCCTCAAGTTATAGAACACCGTCTGTCCCTCAAGGTATAGAACACCACCTGCCCATCAAGGTATAGAACACCACCTGTCCCTCAAGTTAAAGAACAACACCTGTCCCTCAAGTTACAGAACACCTCCTATCCCTCAAGGTATAGAACACCACCTGCCCATCAAGGTATAGAACACCACCTGTCCCTCAAGTTATAGAACACCACTTGTCCCTCAAGTAATAGAACACCGTCTGTCCATCAAGGTATAGAACACCACTTGTCCCTCAAGTAATAGAACACCGTCTGTCCATCAAGGTATAGAACACCACCTGTCCCTCGAGTTATAGAACACCACCTGTTTCTCAAGTAATAGAACACCGTCTGTCCATCAAGTTATAGAACACCACCTGTCCCTCAAGGTATAGAACACCACCTGTCCCTCAAGGTATAGAACACCACTTGGCCCTCATGTTATACTCAAATTCTGTCAGTTGAAATATAACCAATCACAGGCAAGTAGGCCTCTGACGTCATGCCAGACAGAGGAGCATCAGCATGCTCCCAGCAGAGTCAGTTCTCTTCACAGACTCAGAGTAGGTGGACCTCGGCTGGCTAGTTATACACCTGTTTGCCTCACTCAATAAATATATACAGAAGCGACCACTGTGTCTACATTCAACCCGAACAAGGCAAACGAATACTGGTAGCAGCAGTGGGATCCAGAATTTTTTTTCTGGAAACTAAAATTCTAGTACCCAGCATCGCCGTGTGTTTCACAGTACAACCACCATCAGCCGCCTCCACAAGCAGCCATCCTGCCACCCACGCATCAAATATTGTGCCAGACCGGGGTCCTGCAATCAACCACTACTCCAGGCCAACGTCTCAGCAGTAAGGGTCAATAATTTTCCTGTGAGAACGCTCATTCATCAGTGAGGAGGAAGGAAGCTTCCCGCGCCAGCCATTTTTGAATCTCGCACCACCACGTGGGAACCTGCACCCACCACCACCACCGCCACCCAAGCTAACAGTATCAAGCTTTGTGAGTGTTCAAGCTACTGAAATCGTCGTCAGCCATCGTCGCAAGTATCAACTGATTATTGTGGGTGTTGTACAGTTATTCAAGAGGTATTGGTGAAAAAAAGACTACAATTGTTTGACTAAGTGTCGTCACCTTGCCTCCCTCCCAAGCTCACACACCTCGTCACCTCTCTTCATCTCCACCAGCCCCTGCTACATCATTTTGTGTGAACTCCTGTCTCCCAATCGTGTTTCTCCACCGACATCGTCGAAATATCGTCGTCGTCAGAATTTGTTTTATCTTCGCGCTTCCAGCATCAACAGTGTGGGGTCTCCACGGAGCTTCGCGTCACCGCCGCCAGGAGCGCTGCCATCGCACGAGTTTGTAAACAACACCTCACATGTGCTCTTCACACGTCTCGTCAACGTTTTTCGTTTTGGCCACTGTTATATTGCAAATCCTGCAGCCCTGAGTTAAGTAATTATGAGCTAACACATCGTGTGCTATGATTTAATGAGGTTTAACGTAAATATATCCATAATATCCTGTGAATTAACCATTCACTGATTTGTTAAATATTGGAGCTGGTACCATACTCCATTCCCACAGTTTCTCTGAGTCATTTCAATATTTCCTGCATTGATTCCATTATTCATTAATTGTTACTAGTGTCATTAGTGAATTCAAAGGTGAGAGAAATAAGAAATAATTGTTTCTAGCAGTTTATTTTGCATAATAGAAATTTGTTTTTGAGATTTCCATAGACAATAGAACATAGAATTTTTTTTATATTTCTCCAGACCTAACTTGAAATTTATCCTTTAAGCATTTTATTTTAAATTTTTACCATAGCAGTCATATACATTCCTGTGTCCAGTTTATGTGCTACATCCATATTTCTTGCATTGCCACTTGTTGTGTTGAATCTTTTTAATGAAATTTTGCAATTGCATTTCCCAGTTTTTATTCTAAATTGCTGTGCTTAGTCTGCTTTAATTAATTTACATACATCTAATTCCAGTCATTTTTTTAATGAAAGATTGCTAAAATTAGTTTACAATTTGCTTGTTCTTAATTATTTTCTTGCCTAGCCCAATTTAATAATTTTATTTCTGCCATTTTTACTTTAGCCAAGTTGATATTTTTTTGTGTGTTTATTTTTGTGTATACTATTTCTGATGCCAGGTGCACTTAATTATAATCTACGTTCAAATATTCCTTCCACGGCTGTTACAATGCCTACCACTGTTGAAGCCCCTTCAGACTCAACGGGAACAGTTGCTCATCCCAATGGCCAGAGATCAGCTCAGGAAATGGCTATTCCTCTTTTTGCTGGGGAATCGCGCTTATTAGAGTCATGGTTTAGTAAGGTTGAAGCGAAAACAGTTGCACGTTTTTCTAAGCCTACTGATGCCGAATACTTAGCAATTGCACAGTCAGCCGTGGACACAACCAAAGGTAATGCACGTTTTGTTGTTGATGAGAAAGCCATTGTTAGCCTCCAGTCTTGGCCCGAATTTAAGGATTTCTTTCGCCGGCGTTTTGTTAATAAAGGAGACCTCGACCCGTATAGGTTAGTTAAGAAAATTGCCAATGCCACCATGCAGCCTGGTGAATCGTTTAATGCATTTACTAGCCGTCTCGATCAGTATCTTTATGCCTTAGTTTCTGCTATGAATAATTCGACTTGGTTAGATAAAAACAATAATCTGTCCCCTGAGGCTATGGCCAAAATGATAGCATTTGGTACTTTAATGCATTTTGCCCCCGAGCATACTAAACCAATCGCTGAGCAACAAAATTTTGGTGTTAAACATGAAATTGGTGAAGTGTTTGAGGCTATTAACAATGCCGCCAATAAACTAGCTCCCCGAAGTGCTCAACTGTTGCCACCCTCTGATACTGTAAATGTAGTAACAAGCTCTCAGCATCCTCCCACAAACTCTCAAAACTCTTGGTCGCAGAAGCGTACCCATGCTCGTAGCCCCCAGTCAAATTCGCCACCTCATAAATTGCCGAAACGCCATAGTCCACAACCATCCACTTCCTCATGTTGGCATTGTGGTAAGAGTAACCACCTCGCAAGGGACTGTTGGTCCGCCCCTAGATCATCACCTCCTAGACAATTCTCTCGGTCCCCTCGTCAATCTAATCATTCTAGGCTTCCATATTGCACGTACCATAAACAAGTTGGTCACCACACTGCGGATTGTAGAGCTAGGCAAAGGACATCTCCACCTCGTAACTCCCATGGTCAGTCTTGACAAGGTGCACAGCATCCAAGACATTATCAGAACTCTCATAATTACAACTCCCAGCCCAGCTATAATGCAACTTCAAATTATAATACTCGATCACAGAATGCTGGAGCTCAGAATGTTCACTCCATGTCGTCGGGAAACCCCCAAGGCCATCCACTAACCAATTCAAGCTAGCAAATCCTAGTGCCCTCCCTGTATATTCAGTAGCTGCCCAAAATAGATTTGGACACTTGACAGAGGAGGACACTGACTCTAGACCAGTTGTAGATGTTGACGGATCCACAGTAAATTTGACACAAACAAGACGCAGATATCCCAGACAACATAAGTCAAAAGTAGTAACTTGTCCAGTCTCAAGTGATGGTCCTCTTGTATGTACATGGTAGAGTTTTAAAAGTTTTTCTTGACTCAGGTGCAAAAATTTATATTGTCAAGCCCTCAGCTCTTAGAGACATTGAAAGTAAGCACCCTACTACTTTAAAACAGTCACACATACCTTTTCTAAGTGGTATTTCAGGAAATAAAGTAAAAGTTCAGGGTGAAATTGACCTCCCACTCAAGTTCAATGATGTCACATTGTCTATAACATGTTTAGTTGTTGATGTTATTCATTTTCCTGGAGACATTCTCTTAGGTCTGTACACCATGATTGATGAAAATATTGCATTGTTTCCCCATCGTTGGAACATAAGTATCAAAGACCACGTCATACCCTTGTGTAGCATGTATCGACAGGGCCATGAGTTCAACCTTCAATCAGATTACGTTAATTTTGTTGACACCCGCCTTGCAAGCGTAGGTTTGTCAGATCATTGTCGTGGTAGCATACCCAAGAAAACAGGAACTCGATTGAAGCATAGTAGTTGTGCAGTTGTTAAGGAGAATGAGTATCGGGACTTTCTGGAAGGGGACGCCCTAACGGATTCTCGTTGTCTCGCTCGCCTGGCAGCTTCCATCTCTGAAGTCAGTAGTTCCACGGCTACTGACACTGTGCTACACCCTCATTCTCTCACCAGAATAAGAGTTAAGGTTCAGGGAGTGCCTGAGTTGTCGGATGTGATTGCGGAAAGTGAAACATGTAAAGTGAATGGTACATTTGTTGAACCCTCCTGGCACACAGTGCAGGATGGTACTGTTACATTATTTATTGCAAACACTAGTAATGCCGACATCCATCTCCAGTCTGGTACCCATGTTGTAGATTTTGCCCATTACTCGTTACCGGTGCGAGTTGTGGATGATGTCTCCATGGATCATACTGTTTGTACACTCACACCAGGAGAACAGGGATCTCAGCCAGAGGTGCAAGCGCAACACCTCAGTCCTACTGATTTTCCTGACTCTGTGGCTCAGCTTTTGGAAATTTTGAACAGGAATAGAGCTGTTGTTGCTCTACCAGGAGAAAAGTTAGGTCTCACTCCTCTTATTACACATAAAATTCCCCTTGAACAAGGAATTACGCCTATTTATGTACCAGCTTACCGTCTTCCCCATTCTCAGAGAGCAGAAGCAGATAGACTTGTAGAGGAAATGTTACAGAGTGATGTAATTGAATCGAGTAATTCGCCATGGAACGCTCCATTGATTCTTTTACCAAAGCGAGATGGGACTTGGAGACCTGTAATCGATTATCGCAAGCTTAACAGAGTAACAATACCTGATCGTTTCCCACTTCCAGTTCTCAATGATTTGTTGCAAAGTGTTGGTCGAAACAAAGTATTCTCAACGTTAGATTTGTTGCAGGGATTCTGGCAAATCCCCCTTGATGAGGAAAGTAAACAATTGACAGCCTTTAGTACTACCAATGGTCATTTTCATTTCAAAAGAATGCCATTTGGTTTGCGTAGTAGTCCAATAACCTTTTCACGGCTCATGACAAATCTATTTCGTAGACTGATAGGAAGTACTCTTCTAGCTTACCTTGATGATCTCATAATCATGTCGCAAGATGTTCAGACTCATTTCCAGAACCTTGAGAAAGTACTTGCAAAGCTCGCTGAAGCTAATTTAAAAATAAAACTTGCAAAATGTTCATTTTTAAAGCAGAAGATTAATTTCCTAGGTCATACAGTTACACCTTCAGGTATCACATTGAATGAATAAAAAATTATTGCTGCCCGTGATTTTCCAACACCTCATACCGCAGAAGCCGTAAGACAGTTCACAGGTCTTGTAGGATTTTATCGTTCATTTATTGCTGGATTCTCTATTATAGCCGCTCCGCTTTACAAGTTGCAAAGAAAATATGAACCCTTTGTTTGGGGAGAGGCCCTGGATCAGTCATTCAAAAAACTCAAAGCAGCCTTGATTTCGTCACCTGTCCTTTGGTACCCAGATTTTTCTAAACCTTTTACGTTGGTTACAGATGCTAGTGACATAGGTCTAGGTGCTGCATTACTTCAAACAGAAGGTCACAGAGATCACGCAATAGCTTATGCTAGCCGTACATTATCTAAAGAAGATAAAAATTATAGTGCAACAGAACGAGAAGCCTTGGCAGTTGTCTGGGCACTTAAACATTTCAAGGATACAATTTATAATTACCCAGTTCATGTTCTTACAGATCACCAACCATTAATTCCCTTGTTCAGAAATAAGAATCCAGTTGGAAACTTTGCTAGATATTTGCTCACAATTCAAGAATTCAATCCCACATTTGGATATATTCCAGGGAAGCAAAATGTTGTAGCCGATGCGTTTTCTCGACACATAGCTGCGATTCAGTTAAATTACCCAGCATTAGATGCTACAGTAGTAGAAACGGAACAGAGACAAGACCCCATATGGGCACCCGTCATTAAATTTTTGACTAAGCAAGACACTCGCCCGATTCATAAACCGCCAGTACCATTGCAAGAATTAGTTATGTTGGACAATTTACTGTTGTCAGTTAATTGTTCCAGCTGTCTTGGTACCAACTGTGTTAAAAATTATCCATGATGCTCCTGCAAGTGCACATCCAGGAAAGGATCGTACATTCCAACAAGGTCGATTGAAGTATTTTTGCCCAAAAATGGCTAAGGAGATTGTTCATTATGTTGACAGATGTTTAACTTGTTTACAGCACAAGGGATATGTTTCAGGACCTAATCCTATTCAGGTGTACCCAGCAACTAAAGCTTCTTGGGAACGAATATCGATGGATTTATTGACAAATTTTGCGGAAACAGAGAAAGGGAACAAACATTTGCTTGTAATGGTCGATAATTTTTCACGGTTTTGCGAACTAGTTCCTATCCCGAATAAAACAGCAGAAACTATAGCCAGCGCATTCCATGACCAAATAATTTGTAGATATAGTATGCCTAAAGTAATCCTTTCAGATAATGGTCCAGAATTCAGTAATAGTATTTTAACTAGCTTGTGTGATTTATATAACATCAAAAAATGTAGCATCATGCCTTATAATCCAGCAAGTAATGGACTAGCCAAACGTACCAACAGGAAAGTGTTAGATGCCTTGAGAGTCATGATTGATGATTTTATACCCTTAATTCAGTGTGCTATAAATTCTTCAATTAATGTTTCTACAGGTGACACACCTCACGCTATTCTTTATGGTACAGAAAAGATCCTCCCTAATGAATTGATTAACGTACCTCCTACTCCCTTATATAACGTAGATGATTTTGTTCAAGTGAAGCAGAGACAGATGCAATTAGTATTCAAGAAAATACGAGAACAACTGTCCAAAGCAACAGCCGAGTTCACTCTAGCAAGGAATGCACGAGCTAAACCCAGTAAAATAACAATCGGATCTGTAGTAATGATACTTAACCAACACAGGTCTGGTCCTATGTATAAGTTAACTAAGAAATTTTTGGGTCCATATAAGGTAATGGAGCTTATTAAAGGTAACAAATACAGACTTAAGAACTTGTTAACAGGAGAGTATATAAATGAACATTTAGATCACATGAAGTTAGCTAAAATGACTGTTGACGAGACTGATGAGGAAGATGACAATGAACTTACCCAGACAGATACTCCTACTCGGACACCACCTTCTGTGGTTGACAGACCACTTGATGTTCAGCAACCCCATACTAGCAATTATAATCTTAGATCTAGACCTCTCATTTCAACCGTGCACTCACCACATGTCCATTGGCTAGATGTTAACGAGGATATCTCTCAAGATGATAGTTTGTCACATGAAGTTTCATCTGTTCCGGACCTTCAGTCAGAACCAGAGTTGTATAGTGCTCTGGATGAGCTAGGTGTAGATATCTGCAGAATTTATAATTGAGTGCACTCTGCAGTTATTCTGTTTTGAAAAAAAAAAAAAAAATTATTTGCAGTATTTCTACCACATGTGTCTTATTATTACCATTATATATAATGTATAGTTTTTCTCAACTTTATTTTGTTATAAATTAGATGCCATTGTTAAGTCTACTATCATTTGTATTTTTACAGTGATTGTCATAAGAGTTATTAATGTTCTAGCAACCACATTGAGGCCAGTGAATCCTGACTGCTATCACGCAGATGTTAGTCTTCTTGATCCAGGTCTTGTATATGCTTGTAAATATATGGCACATTAAATATATTGTACATTGGTCTTGTAAATATATTGTATATTTCAGAAAAAAAAGAGAAAAAAAGAAAATCATATCTATCTTGAAATTCATTTGTGGTTGTTGGGTCAGAACTTTGTTCTATTAATGTAATAATTGTTTAATTTTGTATGGTTTTCAAGCACATGCCATTGACACATGTTAATAATTTTGTTTAGGCAATACCTTGAGTTGTATTGTTCATATCTGATCAGTAGACATACACATGTTCTTAATACTCTGGTTTAATCAAAGCATTGTTACCATGATTTTCACCTATTATGATGATTTTTTTTTTTGGTGCATATGCCGAGTTGTTAGTATTACGCACACCTGATCTTCTCTCAATGTTTTATTATGCAAATTTCACATGTAAATCATTATTGAATGCCACTGAGGTCCTTTCAGTATCATTGTAACTATATAGCTAGCCAGGGCTTGTCGACAAGGGTCGTCGACTTGGTAGCATGTCCGAGCGGTATTATACTCAAATTCTATGTCAGTTGAAATATAACCAATCACAGGCAAGTAGGCCTCTGGCGTCATGCCAGACAGAGGAGCATCAGCATGCTCCCAGCAGCCTCAGTTCTCCTCACAGACTCAGAGTAGGTGGACCTCGGCTGGCTAGTTATACACCTGTTTGCCTCACTCAATAAATATATACAGAAGCGACCACTGTGTCTACATTCAACCCGAACAAGGCAAACGAATACTCAAGTTATAGAACACCACCTGTCCCTCAAGTTACAGAACACCACCTGTCCCTCAAGTTACAGAACGCTACATGTCCCTCAAATTTCAAAACGCCACTTGTCTCTCAAGTTACAGAACACCACCTGTCCCTCAAGTTACAGAACACCACCTGTCCCTCAAGTTACAGAACACCACCTGTCCCTCACGTTACAGAACGCCACCTGTCCCTCAAGTTACAGAACACCACCTGGCTCTCAAGTTACAGAACACCACCTGTCCCTCAAGTTACAGAACACCACCTGGCTCTCAAGGTATAGAACAGCACCTGTCCCTCAAGGTATAGAACACCACCTGTCCCTCAAGTTACAGAACACCACCTGGCTCTCAAGGTATAGAACACTACCTGTCCCTCAAGGAATAGAACACCACCTGTCCCTCAAGTTACAGAACACCACCTGTCCCTCAAGATATAGAACTCCACTTGGCCCTCAAGTTATAGAACTCCACTTGGCCCTCATGGTATAGAACTCCACTCGGCCCTCAAGGTATAGAACTCTACTTGGCCCTCAAGGTATAGAACACCACCTGTTCCTCAAGGTATAGAACTCCACTTGGCCCTGAAGGTACAGTACACCACCTGGCTCTCAAGGTATAGAACTCCACTTGGCCATCAAGGTATAGAACACCACCTGGCCCTCAAGGTATATAACACCTGTCCCTCAAGTTACAGAACACCACCTGTCCCTCAAGTTACAGAAAACCAATTGTCCCTCAAGGTATAGAACAACTGATTTCTGCAACTCGTTCTCACGAACAAGAGCCAAAATGCTTGTTAATTCAACCGACAAAACACTAGACGTGACTAACAGTTGGTGATACTCGACGTTTATCTCAACGGTGTTTTGCTCACGTTTGTGTTCTTGAATCACGTCTTTAAATCCTTCACAAAGAACTATAAACGCCAATCATTGCCGACGGAACCAATAAACACCTTACCTAACGTAGGATTATCTAAACACAAAACGCTGATGAATATCAATAAAAATCTACGATAAAAGAGTCAGTTTTCAACACAATACAATGATTAACATTGATGAATGCATCTGATTGGCAGTCGGCCTCCGCTTGAACGAGTAAGGTACCTGCGACCTTAGTAGTGTACCTTGGACCTTAAGAAGGTATCTAGAACTTTAGTACGATGCCTAGGACCTCAGTTAGGTATGTAGGACTTCAGTAAGTTTCCTATGACCAAAATATGGTACCTGGGACCTCGGTGGCGTACCTGTGATCACAGCAAGATACATGGGACCTCAGAAGCGTACCTGTGATCTCAGCAAGGTACATGGGACCTCAGAGGTGTACTTGTGATCTCAGCAAGGTACATGGGACCTCAGAGGTGTACTTGTGATCTCAGCAAGGTACATGGGACCTCAGAAGCGTACCTGTGACCTCAACAAGGTACCTGGTACCTCAACAAGGTACCTGGTACCCCAATAAGTTACCTGAGGACTGATGCTACTAGGTGGAGGCACCAAGTCAAAAAGATAACACCGAAGGATGCAGATATCAGGTTTGAACTTGTAAATATGATATTTCAACTTATATGACAAGAAAGTCAAAGGAAGGGCAGGCTTATACAGAAACTTTTTAGAGACAGAGCTCTATTGAGACTGGACCAGAGCTCTACTGACGCTGGTACAGAGATCTACTAACAGTGAAACAGAGTTCAACTGACGCTGGAGCAGAGTAGTCTACAGCCTGCACCATCACCACCACTAGCACTGTCACCACTATCACTGCCAGAACGCCATCTACTAGTTCCGCTATTTTAGTATGAGAATCTCCGTCATTAGCTCTACCCCCACTTTCCCTCACTTTATCACCATTACCAAACACCATCACTATTCATACCTCCACCTGCGCCACCACTGCTATCACTATCACCTGATCCACTCCCTCCCCCTTCCCCACCTTCTGCACCACAACTACCTCAACTACGGCCATTTCAAGCACCACAACACCCTGCTTCTCCACCACTACCACCATTTTCACCATCATTCCTGCTGCTACCATCACCTCGTTCTTGCTTGAAACGCTAATTACCTGAAATCAAAAACTCTTTCCTTGAGTCTAGCGTCCCCCAAGATGATTTAACCAACGCGATCTCAGTTTTTCCCTGCTATTAAACTCGAGTGGATGAACCTGTCACTCATGCCCAACGCACAAACTGGCAAACTCGGATACACGTTTTAAACAGGAAACCAATGGAATCCCAATCGTTTTGCAAGAGGAGTGGAGAGATCAGTAACTGAGGACCAGAATTCGGCCATTAAGAGTGTTTCATTAAGCATCTTCAGGCACCCAAGACCCACATTCAGGGCTCCTGAGGTGTTTCCGGCTAATCCAAGCAGCCCATGGCGTCATTAAGCAGCGTGAGCACAACTGACTTAATGTCAGGTATATCATCAGTTACACTAATGACTAGTGTGACTGATTACCCCGCATTAACCTGAATCAGAATTGCAACACCGTAAGAAGCCTTATGCACCTGGAGAACCCCCAGAGGGACTCTCGGCTTATATGGGATCCCTGGGCACTCAGGAGATCCAGAGAGCACTTCCAGGACGCTGCAAGCACTCGGAGCATTCCAGAGAGGGACCTGTGATCCTCTCTGGTCTCGTGGAAGACCTGGAACGTCCCCGAGAGTTTAGATCAAAGATTCTTGCAGGAATATTCTCTTTTTCTCCTTAGCTTAGGAGAAAAGTTGAAACTATTGAAAAGTCCATTTTATACATTTAATATCGTGACGCGTCTCCCTAAACGACACGTTTTGTTGCAATTTTGTAACAGTAAAAGTTGTAAATATATTCCATGCTGGTTACCCAGTCGAGGAAGGTGAGTAAGCTTGCTCTGGTCAGCTGAGGCAGTTGGAGTGACCTGACACAACTGCCTTGGTCGTGTAGATGGTAGGACGCACTCAAGTGTGAGCTGGATTTTGATAGTTAGATGAGTATTTGATATGTAGTGCTTCGGCTATGTCTAATCTCTCTCTTTTTGTATCCATCAATTATTTCGGTGTTGTTGGTCAGGATATCTCTGGTGATGGTCTGACTGTGTATACAATAGAACCTTTTTGTTTGTGCATTGTCAGGTTCCTCTGTTGCTTCACCCTCTTGTTTATTCCTCGTGCTCATTATTACACTGTTGTTTGTCTTAATAAATCGTTTTCGTTTTCTCATCGTTTTCTCTCTATTTTGTCGGTGTTTGTTGTGATAATCTCGCTTTTGTTACGGCTCTTCTTCCAGTGTAGTGAGGTTTATCTCTTTCTAGGTCTTTAACTGCTCAGTTCTTAATTGTTTAGGTAGCAGTCTGAAATTCCTTTAATTCCGGGCTGTGTTTCATGGTGAGGCTTGTAGGTTGGGGCGACATAGGTTAGCTAGCGTGGCTCAAACATAGTCCTGAATCACGACTATGATTCAGGAACTTTGTCAACGTGCCTGAAACATCCACGAATATTCGACAGCTTCGCGAGTGCTGATAATTTTATACCTTAAATTTGTTTTCCCTCTGATTAGAGGACTGATGTTCTTTGAGGATTGAACAGGTCGCTAATTCCTTGATTTGTTTCCCTTGTCTTCTTCGGGCAGTCATCTTCCCCTCATCGTGTGAAATGGCATTAAATTCTTCTCACTTTCTTTCCAAATCTCATCACCTCCCAGTTGCTTGAATTGGATTCAAGCAGCCACTCTCCACCACCTCTTAGACTTATATCAGATCCTTCTGAAGCATTTCGCAACACTCTTCTGTTATCATTTGTTCCATCAAATTCCCACCGTTTGAGCAATATTGACATGTTGTATCCTGATTACTCAGTTAATCTTTGATATATATTAGGAATGGTGCCGGTCTCAGTCGTGCTCCCTGAAGTACTCCGGTTAAATCTCAAGTCTGATCTCTCCAACTAATCTATTATTTCTCTCTTACACGTGAAGAATATGAAGTCCTTTACCCAGTTCAACATTGTCAGTCTACATTGACTAGTCGGTAGAGCGACGACATTACTCCTTTTTTCTTTTTGTTCAGAGAGTCGGAGTGTGACATACAGTGGGTCGAGTGACTGGATATCGTATGATCTCTTCTATATGTGCTATATTCCTTCCAAGTGCTATATGGTCACACTGGCTTAGCGCTTTCTCCTGATAATTACACCGCCTTACCTTGACCCACGCCTCTATTCTTTCCCCTTGAGTACCAACTTTTTCCTCTTTGACACTTTGATTTAGAAAACAATCTATTCAATAGCAGCAAAAGCCTTTCCCTCCATGTATGAGACTCATCAAAAGTGTTCCTTCCGTCCCAGTCTATTTATTCATAGTGGAAATCACCCATGATAATGAAACTAGGTTACTAGGTTATTCTGTAAATTATTATTGATTCATCTTGAATTATATTTTGCATATCAAGTCCCATTACCGGCTCTCTCGTAACACATCTGGAAAACGTTTGATATAAACAACGTCGAGGTGACTGTGAGGCCTAATTAGCAGCAGGATAATGACCTAATTAACGAGCCTAATTAAGGGGGGAGAGGGAAGGGTGGGGAAGAGGAGAGTAATGGGCGAAATACTGTTTTAGTGCCTGCAGACGTTGCGCTTCACAGGGTTGATTATTGTAATTACCCTGCCGCACCTAGGCCATCCTGAGTGATGCAATTGTTTTTTGACGTTTAGGTGAAGAGTTGTTGAGGGATTTACGAGGAAATGAAACAATAAATGATGAATATGGCAATGAGCATGGAGATAATGATAGTGAAAGCGGCTGTGACTACAGTCATTGTATTATGATGTTGACGGTGGGACTACAGTCATTATATTAACATGATGTTTACAGCACTAATGATGGAAATATTGTTCATCAAGTAAAAAGATCTAAACTTCCACAAGGCTTAAATTTCCTACAGAAAACAATTAAAACTCATTAAAACAGACTCCAGTGATAGCAAAGTTAGCTAAATTACCAGTGGAAGAACCTCCAATCACAGTAAAACTATATCTTAACCCACAGTAAAACCACCTCTAATCACAGTAAAACTTTTTCTAATGAATTAATCTATGAATTAATCATAGTAAAATGCTTCAAATCATAATAAAAAAAAATCTTTATTCACAGTAAAGCTACCTCCAGTCGCAATGTAACTACGTCCAATAAAAGTACAAAACACATTCAATGTAAAACTAGGTGAAAACCCCGTCACAGCGCCATCCATCAACCGTAGTCAACCCATTCAATCCCTCTGAGCTAGCCTCCACCCGTCCAGTGGACTACCCTCCACACCTCGCGTCTGGATCAAAGAATACACACACACACACTCCTCCCATACCCACCCTGGGAACCCATACGTACCCATGGTAACCCATACCCACCCACGGGAACCCAAACCCACCCGTGGCAACCCAAAACCACCCGTGGCAACCCGGGTGGGGAGGATTGGTGGGCTGGGAACTCTCACCCACCTGTGGATCCGTAGGGATGGTTGAAGGCGGCGCTGGATGCTGGGTCGAGATAAATATCTTTGGATGCTGTGGTGGAGTGGCCGGCCACAGCTGCCCGACAGGTGACCCGGGCCATGTTGTTGTGGAAGTACTCTGGGGCCATCCAGCGGAGGCCCAGAGTGGTCGTCACTCTCCCTCGGTGGTCCTCGAAGTCTGCATACTTCACCACGTTGAGATCTCTCACCTGAGGAGGTGTGAGATGGGGGGGGGAGGTAGGGAGGGACAACGAGTTGGGAGTGTCAGGGAGGGAGGGGTTAGGAAGGGAAGGGTCAGGGGAGGGACAGGAGGAGAGGGAGGGACAGAAGGAAGGGAGGAAGGTTAAGAGCACAAATGGGATGGAAATACATAATGTTAAAAAGAGTTTAAGCACATGATTTACTCAATTATATATATATGATTCACACTTGTTGCAAACACACACATACACACAATCACACACACACACACACGCACACACACACACACACACACACACACACACACACACACACACACACACACACACACACACACACACACACACACACACACACACACACACACAATCACACACTGAACATAGAATTGAGAAGGTTTTCAAGGAGAAGGATGGGCTGGTACAACAAGGACCGAGACCATGTGTTAAAGATAGTGTTTGCAAACGAGACCACATAGGAGAAGATTCTAACAAGGAAGAACCACCTGCAATTTGTGGGAGAATTAAAAAAAGTATTCCTCCAGAGGGACATGACGAGGGAGAAGAGAGCCATGGCTGCAGAAGCAAGGAAGAAGCGCCGGGCGAGAGGAGAAATCCAGGAAAACACAGCTCCCAACACAACATACCCAGGGGTGAGGGGGGAGGGGGGAACCCACAACCAGCAACCCAGTAACACCAGAGGGGAGGGCAATTCCACCATCCTCCTCTGCATAGAAACCTCCCCTACCCCAAACCCTCCCTGCCTCCCACTCAAATGTTCAGCTACCTCTCCCTCCCCCCTCATCCCACTCCCACCCTTCTACCCCTCCCCTTCTCCCACCATGAAACTTTCCCACCCTTCATCCCATACCCTCCCTGTCCCCCCTTTCACTTGACCCCCACCCCTCACTCCAGTATCCTCTGAGACCCCATTACCCACCCCACAAATCTTCATGCCAATGGAACAGCTTCCCCTATCAGCAGAACACGCACCAAGAAGGGAACATGAGAAGGGACAGAAGAAAGGCAGTCTCAAGATAATGTACACTAACATAGATGGGATTACAAATAAAACAAATGAACTTGGAGATTGGGTGCTTGATGAAAACCCAGACATAATAGCACTCACAGAAACAAAACTAACGAAAACTATAACAAATGCAGTGTTTCCACAAGACTACTGTGTTGTGAGGGAAAGAGAGAGAAGGTACAGAAGGTGGTGTAACTCTGCTAGTAAAAAAAGGCTAGGATATTGAGGAAATGGTTATTCAGGGCTGTGAAGGTTTCTGTGACTATATAACAGGAACAATAGCAACTGGAGGACATAAAATTATAGTCACAGTCATATATAACCAGCCACCAAATGACAGAAACCCAGACAGGAATATGATAGAAACAACATGGCCACCATTAACATAATAGAGAGAACAGCGTCTCTCGCTATAGGAATGGATCTGGACTACTAATCATGTGGGACTTCAACCACTGGAAGATAGACTGGGAGAACAGAGACCCGCACGGAGGACCAGATACTTGGAGAGCTAAGCTACTGGACACGGCAACAAGAAACTTTCTAAGCCAACACATCAAAGGACCGACAAGAATGAGAAGGGAGGATGAACCACCAATGCTTTATCTGATATTTACCCTGAATGAGTGGGATATAAGGGAGGTTAAGATGGAAACACCCTTGGGAATGAGTCATCACAGTGTATTGATCTTTGAGTACTTGGTAGAGCTAGGACTTATCGCCCCCCCCCCCAAAAAAAAGAACTAGGAAACAAAAGGCTGGCATACCAAAAAGGGAATTATGAGGGGGATGAGAAGTTTCCTAAGGGATATACCACGAGACACAGACCTCAGAGCTAAGTCTGTACAAGACATGATGGACTATGTCTCCCAAAAGTGTCAGGAGGCAGCACACAGGCAGTAAATCCCGGCCTAAAGGGAAAAATCCGAGAAGCTAAAGAAGAATCCATGGTTTAACAGGGCATGTATGTAAGCAAATGAAATGAACAAAATGGGGTGGAGGAACCTCCGAAATAACAGAACACCAGAAAACTGAGAGAGATACCAGAGAACCAGGAATGAGTATGTTAGTGTGAGAAGGGAAGCAGAGAAAAATTATGAAAATGATATAGCAAACAAAGACAACATCGATCCAAAGCTACTCCACAGTCACCCCAGGAGGAAAACAACAGTGAAAGAACGGGTAATGAAACTTAAAACAGGCGAGGACAGGTATACAGAGAATGACAAAGATGTGTGTGAGGAACTACACAAGAGGTTCCAGGAAGTCTTCACAGTAGAACATGGTGAGGTTGCTGCGCTAGAAGAAGGGGCAATAAACCAGGCGGCCTTGGAAGGGTTCGAAATTACGAGTGATGAGGTCAAGAGACACATGTTGGATCTAGATGTGAGAAAGGCTGTTGGTCCATACGGGATCTCACCATGGGTATTGAAAGAGTGTGCAGAGGCACTCTGCTTGCCACTCCGTAGTGTATAGTAGGTCACTGGAGATGGGAGACCTACCAGAAATATAGAAGGCGGCTAATGTGGTCCCAATATACAAAAAGGGTGACAGACAGGAGGCACTGAACTACAGGCCAGTGTCCTTAACTTGTATACCATGTAAAGTGATGGAGAAGATCGTGAGAAAAAATCTAGTAACACATCTAGAGAGAAGGGACTAAGTGAAAAATCGCTAACATGCGTTCAGGGAGGGTAAATCTTGCCTTACTGGCTTAATAGAATTCTACAATCAAGTGACAAAGATTAAGCAAGAAAGAGAAGGCTGGGCGCACTGCATTTTTTTGGACTGTCGGAAAGCCTTTGATACAGTACCCCATAAGAGGCTAGTACATAAGCTGGAGAGACAGGCAGGAGTAACTGGTAAAGTGCTCCAGTGGATAAGGGAATACCTAAGCAATAGGAAGCAAAGAGTTACAGTGAGGGGGTGAGACCTCAGATTGGCGTGAAATCACCAGGTGGAGACCCACAGGGCTCTGTACTCGGTCCTATCCTGTTTCTGATATATGTAATTGATCTCCTGGAGGGTATAGACTCATTCCTCTCAATGTTTGCTGACGATGCCAAAATTATGAGAAGGATTAAGACAGAGAAGGACTGCTTGAAGCTTCAAGAAAACCTTGACAAACTAAAGGAATCGTCGAACAAATGGGTGTTAAAGTCTAACCCAAGCAAATGAAATGTAATGAAGATAAGTGTAGGGAGCAGGAGGCCAGTTACAAGGTATCATTTGGGAGATGAAATTCTTCAAGAGTCAGAGAGAGAGAGAGAAAGGCCTGGGGGGTTGATATCACGCCAGACCTGTGCCCTGAAGCCCATATCAAGAGGATAACATTAGCTGCATATGCCAGGTTGGCTAACATAAGAAGGGCATTTAAACACTCGTGCAAGGAATCATTCAGAACTTTGTATACCAACTATGTCGGACCAATCCTGGAGTATGCAGCCCCCAAAGTTCAAAGGTTTGCCACCAGATTAGTACCCAGGCTGAGAGGTATGAGCTACGAGGAGAGACTACGGGAATTAAATCTCCCGTTGCTAGAAGACAGAATGGTTAGGGGATCACCACGTACAAGATTCTCACAGGAATTGACAGGGTAGATAAAGACAAGCTATTTAACACAAGGGGCACACGCACTAGGGGAAACAGGTCGAAATTGAGAGCCCAAATGAGCCACAAAGATATCAGAAATAATTTTTTTAGTGTCAGAGTGGTTGACGAAATGAATGCATCAGGCAGTGATGTGGTGGAGGCTGACTCCATACACAGTTTCAAGTGTAGATATTATAGAGTACAGTTGGCTCAGGAACCTGTACACCAGTATATTGATAGTTGAGAGGTGGCATCAAAGAGCCAGAGCTCATCCCCCGTAAGCACAAATAGGTGAGGACACACACACACACACACACACACACACACACACACACACACAAAGGAGTACCTAAGCAACAGGAGACAACGAGTCTGTGTGAGGTGTGAGGTCTCAGATTGGCGAGACGTCACAAGTGGAGTCCCGCAGGGGTCATTCCTTGGACCTATACTGTTTCTGGTAAATGTAAATGATCTCCCAGAGGGTATAGATTCGTTCCTCTCAATGTTTGCCGACGATGCAAAAATTATGAGGAGGATTGAAACAGAGGATGATAGTAGGAGGCTACAAGATGACCTAGGTAGACTGAGTGAATGGTCCAACAAATGGCTGTTGAAGTTCAACCCGAGTAAATGCAAAGTAATGAAACTAGGCAGTGGAAACAGAAGGCCAGACACAGGATACAGAATAGGAGATGAAGTACTTAATGAAACAGAAAGAGAGAAAGATCTAGGAATTGATATCACACCAAACCTGTCTCCTGAAGCCCACATAAAGAGAATTACGTCCGCGGCATATGCGAGGCTGGCTAACATCAGAACGGCGTTCAGGAGCCTGTGTAAGGAATCATTCAGAATCTTGTGCACCACATATGTAAGACCAATCCTGGAGTATGCGGCCCCAGCATGGAGCCCGTACCTTGTCAAGCACAAGACGAAGCTGGAAAAAGTCCAAAGGTATGCTTCTAGACTAGTCCCAGAACTAAGAGGCATGAGTTATGAGGAAAGGCTGCGAGAAATGCACCTTACGGCACTGGAAGACAGAAGAGTAAGAGGAGACATGATCACAACCTACCAAATCCTCAGTGGAATCGACCGGGTAAACAAGGATGAACTATTCAACACTGGAGGGACGCGAACAAGGGGACACAGGTGGAAGCTGAGTACCCAAATGAGCCACAGAGACGTTAGAAAGAATTTTTTCAGTGTCAGAGTAGTTAGTAAATGGAATGCACTAGGAAGTGATGTGGTGGAGGCTGACTCCATACACAGTTTCAAATGTAGATATGATAGAGCCCAGTAGGCTCATGAATTTGTTCACCAGTTGATTGACGGTTGAGAGGCGAGACCAAAGAGCCAAAGCTCAACCCCCGCAAGCACAATTAGGTGAGTACACACACACACATACTCACTCACACACACACACACACACACACACAGACGAACTCTGACTGGCAAATGCAGGAGGACATTCGCAACTGGAACAAACACAGAGGATGGGGTGGAACAGGAAGATTGGATGAAGGAAGTACTCCAGCAAATGCAGAATGATTTCAGTGAAGGACTGAGGGTAATGGGGGAGACAGTAGCCATCCTGTAAGATGATTTAAGGGCAGCAAAGGAGGAGATAAGATACCTAAAGGAGACTCTTCCACAATACCAGGCACAAACCGTACCTCAGGGAGATGGGAATGCTACTGTGGAGGGGACCACCACAACCCAGATCTCATTTGCTGAAATGCTTAAAAAGAGCCCTGAAGCTAGGTCTGCAGTTAAGGAAGTTGCCATGGAAGTGGCCTCCTCTCAGGAAGCAGCTAGATGTACTAGCCGGCTGATAGAGAGAAAAAGAGCAGTAGTAGTAGCAGGCATTAAAGAGCAAACAGGGACCAGACCAAAGGAGCGGAGAGACAAGGACAAAAACATGGTTAAAGAGATCCTAAAAGAGGTAAGGATGGAGGGAGCTGACCAAAATGTTGAAAAGGTTTTCTGGCTTGGAAAGTACAACAAGGACAGAGACCGAATGATAAAGGTGGTATTCATGAGCGAAATCGCGAAAGAGGAACTGTTAGAAAGGAAGAGCTGTCTAGCAGATGTAGAGAAGTTCAAAAGAGTATTCCTGCAGAGGGATATGACAAGGGAAGAGAGAAAGCAGGCAGCAGACGCGAGGAAGGAGCGCAGGGAGAGCGAAAGGAATCGGGGAGCCACAACCCCGAAACCTACAATCTCAGAAGGGAATGGGGATCCCTCCTCAAACATTGCAACAGCCACAGGGATTGGGGCACCACCCCCACATTCTACCCAACAGACACCCAACCTGCCCCATCCCCTATCAGCCCCCCACTAAGTACCCACCTAGGGCACCCTCCCCCCACCCACCCCCCTCCTCCCACTCACCCCTCTCCCCAGGACCTCCCTTCTCCCACATCCCTCAAGCCCTCCCCTCTTCCACATGCCTTCCCGTCTCTCCCACCCCCAAGCCCTCCCTTCTCCCCCCGCCCCCCTAAGCCCCCCACTCTCCCCCACCCCACCTAAGTCTTCCCCTCTCCCCCACTCCCCTAAACCCTCCCCTCTTCCTCACCCACCTCAACCCTCCTTTTTCTCCCACGCCCCCCAAGCCCTCCACCCTTTTCTCCCCCCCCCCAAAGCCCCGCCATCTCCCCTATCCCCCACAGCCTCTCCTCCCCCCATGCTTCCCCAACCCTCCCCCTCTCCCCCCCCCAACCCTCCCCCTCTCACTCTCCCCCCCCAACCCTCTCCCTCTCACTCTCCCCCCCTACCCTCCCCCTCTTACCCACCCCCCTTACCCTCCCCTTCTCCCAAACCCCCCCAAGCCTTCCCTCCTCCACCAGTCTCCCCGTGCCAAGCCCCCCCAGCTCCCACTCACCCCAGATCCCAAAGGTCCCCCCAGAGAAGAAGCAGAAGAGAGTCTGTTTCAGGGTGATGTACTCGAACATAGATGGGATCACAAGCAAGACAAGTGAACTAAGGGAAAGAGCACAGGAAGTTAACCCAGATGTGATCGGACTCATTGAAACAAAACTCTCTGGAATCATAACGAATGCCATGTTTCCCCAGGAGTACACAGTAATAAGGAAAGAGAGGGAAGGTATGGGAGGAGGCGGAGTGGCCCTACTCATGAGAAAGGAATGGAGTTTTAAGGAGATGGCCATCCCGGGCTGTGAGGAGTTCAGAGACTACATAGCAGGCACCATAACAATGGGAGGACCAAGAATAGTAGTAGCAGTAATATACAACCCTCCACCAAATGACAGAAGACCCAGTCAAGAGTATGAAAACAACAACATGGCAGTTAACACTATAATTGAGAGGGCAGCCTCTGCTGCCTGTAGAAATAGATCCCACCTGCTCATCATGAGCGACTTCAATCACGGAAGGATTGACTGGGAGAACAAGAAACCGCATGGAGGCGAGGATACGTGGAGAGCCAAATTATTGGAGGTGGTGACAAGAATCTTTTTAACCCAGCATGTCGGAGAACCCACAATGATGAGAGGCAATGATGAACCAGCGAGACTCGACCTAGTCTTCACTCTGAACGACTCCGACATAAGAAAAATCGGTTTTGAGGACCCAGTAGGAATGAGCGACCACAGTGTACTGGTGTTTGAGTACTTGATTGAAGAAGGGTTATTGAACTCGAGGAGGGATACCGAACCAAAAGGTTAGCATACCGAAAGGGAAACTATGAGGGGATAAGAAAATTCCTAACAGATATAGCATGGGAAACAGAGCTCAGGGAAAGACGGCCCAAGATATGATGGATTACATCACACAGAAGTGCAAGGACGCAGCAAACAAGTTTGTCCCAGTCCAAAAGGAAAACAGAGAAATGAAAATGAGAAACCCATGGTTTAATCAGAGATGTGGGCTAGCTAAGCAGCAAAGTAAAAGGGCATGGAGAAACTATAGGAATAACAGAACACTGGAGAGCAGAGAAAGATACCAGAATGCCAGGAATGAATATGTCAGGATGAGAAGAGAGGCAGAAAGACAATACGAAAATGACATCGCAAGCAAGGCAAAGACTCAGCCTAAATTGTTGCATAGCCACATCAGGAGAAAAACAACAGTAAAGGAACAGGTTTTGAAACTAAGGATAGGGGCAGAAGGATTCACTACAAATGACAAGGAAGTGTGTGAGGAATTGAATAAGAAATTCCAGGAGGTCTTCACCTTAGAGCAAGGAGAAATTCTAGAGGTAAGTGTGGGAATAGCTAACCAGGAACCACTGGAAGAGTTTGAGATTACCAGCGGGGAAGTAAGGAAGTGTTTACTAGAGTTGGATGTGACAAAGGCTATAGGCCCAGATGGAATCTCCCCTTGGGTTCTAAAGGAAGGAACAGGAGAACTGTGCCTACCACTCTCCATAGTGTATAACAAATCTCTGACAACAGGAGAACTGCCAGATATTTGGAAAGCAGCTAACGTAGTCCCGATATACAAGAAAGGGGATAGACAGGAGGCACTGAATTACAGGCCAGTGTTCCTAACCTGCATACCATGCAAGCTGATGGAGAAGATTGTGCGAAAAAAACTAGTGGAGCATCTGGAGCGAAGGAACTTTGTAACACAGCATCAACATGGTTTCAGGGATGGCAGGTCCTGCCTCACAGGGTTACTTGAATTCTACGACCAGGCAACAAAAATAAGGCAAGGAAGAGAAGGGTGGGCAGACTGCATATTTTTGGACTGTCAGAAAGCCTTTGATACAGTGCCAAACAAGTGGCTAGTGAAAATGCTGGAGATGCGGGCTGGAGTGAAAGGGAAGGTACTCCGGTGGATAGAGCAGTACCTAAGCAACAGGAGACAACGAGTCAGTGTGAGGGGTGAGGCCTCAGATTGGCGAGACGTTACGAGTGGAGTCCCGCTCGGGTCAGTCCTTGGACCTATACTGTTTCTGGTATATGTAAATGATCTCCCAGAGGGTATAGATTCGTTCCTCCCAATGTTTGCCGACGATGCAAAAATTATGAGGAGGATTGAAACAGAGGATGATAGTAGGAGGCTACAAGATGACCACGATAGACTGAGTGAATGGTCCAACAAATGGCTGTTGAAGTTCAACCCGAGTAAATGCAAAGTAATGAAACTAGGCAGTGGAAACAGGAGGCCAGACACAGGATACAGAATAGGAGATGAAGTACTTAATGAAACAGACAGACAGAAAGATCTAGGAGTTGATATCACACCAAACCTGTCTCCTGAAGCCCACATAAAGAGAATAACGTCGGCGGCATATGCGAGGCTGGCTAACATCAGAACGGCGTTCGGGAACCTGTGTAAGGAATCATTCAGAATCTTGTACACAACATATGTAAGACCAATCCTGGAGTATGCGGCCCCAGCATGGAGCCCGTACCTTGTCAAGCAAAAGACGAAGCTGGAAAAAATCCAAAGGTATGCTACTAGACTAGTCCCAGAACAAAGAGGCATGAGTTATGAGGAAAGGCTGCGGGAAATGCACCTTACGACACTGGAAGACAGAAGAGTAAGGGGGGACATGATCACAACCTACAAAATCCTCAGGGGAATCGACCGAGAAAACAAGGGTGAACTATTCAACACTGGAGGGACGCGAACAAGGGGACACAGGTGGAAGCTGAGCACCCAAATGAGCCACAGAGACATTAGAAAGAACTTTTTCAGTGTCAGAGTAGTTAGTAAATGGAATGCACTAGGAAGTGATGTGGTGGAGGCTGACTCCATACACAGTTTCAAATGTAGATATGATAGAGCCCAGTAGGCTCATGAATCTGTACACCAGTTGATTGACGGTTGAGAGGCAGGACAAAAGAGCCAGAGCTCAACCCTCCGCAAGCACAATTAGGTGAGTACACACACGCACACATACTAGGATAGCACACATTGGTAGATGAGCGGACAGTGCGCAGGACTTGTAATTCTTTGACCCGGGTTCGATTCCCGTACCAGACAGAAACGAATGGGCAAAGTTTTTTTCACCCTGGTGCTCCTGTTGCCTAGCAATAATTAGGTACCTGGGAGTTAGACAGCTGTTACGGGCTACTTCCTGTGTGTGTGTGTGTGTGTAAAAAAAAAATCATTAGTTAGTAGTTACAGTTTATTGATTGACAGCTTAACCCCCGCAAGAACAACTAGGTGAATTCAGGCACACAAACACACATACACTCACATACATTCATACACACAGACACACACACACACACACAGACAGACACACACACACACACACACACACACACACACACACACACACACACACACACACACACACACACACACACAAACACACACACACACACACACACACACACACACACACACACACATACACACACACACACACACACACACACACACACACACACACACACACACACACACACACAGTCATAATACATTTACTCAACAGACTCACATTATGTGTCTCTCATCATCCACACACAGGTACTCACCTATGAGTAAATCACAGGGAAGGGGCTGAGTAACGCTTTAAAACTGCTATGTTTACTCACCGTGAAGAGGATGAGTAACACATAACACTCAATCTCCAAATGGATAACAACGGAAATTCAATTCCGAATAGCTCATTGCGGCTTTCATTTCCCCATCCATTCACCACAACCATGACCCGCCAACTCACCACAACCATGGCCGCCAACTCACCACAACCATGACCCGCCAACTCACCACAACCATGGCCGCCAACTCACCACAACCATGGCCCGCCAACTCACCACAACCATGGCCCGCCAACTCACCACAACCATGGCCCACCAACTCACCACAACCATGACCCGCCAACTCACCACAACCATGGCCCGCCAACTCACCACAACCATGGCCCGCCAACTCACCACAACCATGGCCCGCCAACTCACCACAACCATGGCCCGCCAACTCACCACAACCATGGCCCACCAACTCACCACAACTATGGCCCGCCAACTCACCACAACCATAACCCACCAACTCACCACAACCATGGCCAAACAACTCACCACAACCATGGCCGCCAACTCACCACAACCATGACCCGCCAACTCACCACAACCATGGCCGCCAACTCACCACAACCATGGCCGCCAACTCACCACAACCATGACCCGCCAACTCATCACAACCATGGCCCGCTAACTCACCACAACCATGGCCCGCCAACTCACCACAACCATGGCCCGCCAACTCACCACAACCATGGCCGCCAACTCACCATAACCATGACCCGCCAACTCACCACAACCATGACCCGCCAACTCACCACAACCATGGCCCGCCAACTCACCACAACCATGGCCCGCCAACTCACCACAACCATGGCCGCCAACTCATCATAACCATTACCCGCCAACTCACCATAACCATGACCCGCCAACTCACCACATCCATGGCCGCCAACTCACCACAACCATGGCCCGCCAACTCACCACAACCATGGCCGCCAACTCACCACAACCATGGCCCGCCAACTCACCACAACCATGGCCCGCCAACTCACCACAACCATGGCCCGCCAACTCACCATAACCATGACCCGCCAACTCACCATAACCATGACCCGCCAACTCACCACAACCATGGCCGCCAACTCACCACAACCATGGCCCGCCAACTCACCACAACCATGGCCGCCAACTCACCACAACTATGGCCCGCCAACTCACCACAACCATGACCCGCCAACTCACCTCAAGCATGACCCGCCAACTCACCACAACCATGGCCCGCCAACTCACCACAACCATGACCCGCCAACTCATCACAACCATGGCCCGCCAACTCACCACAACCATGGCCCGCCAACTCACCACAACCATGGCCCGCCAACTCACCACAACCATGGCCCGCCAACTCACCACAACCATGGCCGCCAACTCACCATAACCATGACCCGCCAACTCACCACAACCATGACCCGCCAACTCACCACAACCATGGCCCGCCAACTCACCACAACCATGGCCCGCCAACTCACCACAACCATGGCTGCCAACTCACCATAACCATGACCCGCCAACTCACCATAACCATGACCCGCCAACTCACCACAACCATGACCCGCCAACTCACCACAACCATGGCCCGCCAACTCACCACAACCATGGCCCACCAACTCATCACAACCATGGCCCGCCAACTCACCACAACCATGGCCCGCCAACTCACCACAACCATGGCCCGCCAACTCACCACAACCATGGCCCACCAACTCATCACAACCATGGCCAGCCAACTCGCCACAACCATGGCCCGCCAACTCACCACAACCATGACCCACCAACTCACCACAACCATGGCCCGCCAACTCATCACAACCATGACCCACCAACTCACCACAACCATGGCCCGCCAACTCACCACAACCATGGCCGCCAACTCACCACAACCATGACCCGCCAACTCACCACAACCATGACCCGCCAACTCACCACAACCATGGCCCGCCAACTCACCACAACCATGGCCCACCAACTCATCACAACCATGGCCCGCCAACTCACCACAACCATGGCCCGCCAACTCACCACAACCATGACCCACCAACTCACCACAACCATGGCCCACCAACTCACCACAACCATGACCCGCCAGCTCACCACAACCATGACCCACCAACTCACCACAACCATGGCCGCCAACTCACCACAACTCACCGGTCTTCCGTTGATCTCCCACATAATGTGAGCTCTGGGCTTGGCGCCTCTAGCCGTGCAGTTAATCTGGATAGTTTCACCCGCACGGTAGGTGGGCGGGTCCGGGTCGGCCCACGAGTGTACCTCCACAGTCTTCGGCGGCACTGGGGATGGATAGGTGAAGGGGATAGGTGGTTAGAAGGCCTTCTGCATGAATGGGTTAAGATTTATTTAGGTGTAAGTAGATGTTTACGACCCCCCCCCCCCCCAAAAAAAAAAAAAAAAAAAAAACATATATAAAGGTTTCAAGGTTAGGGTTATGAATGGGAAATCAATCCCGGATTGGAATATTTCTGTGTCTGGGTGTGAGTGTGTGTGCTGTTGCTCATCTTGTTATTATGGCGTCAGAGCTTAATTGATGAACTACTCTGTACCTGTCTACAGCGTCCCTTTCAACTCCTCTCTACACCCACTGGACCTTTTTTGTCCTACACTAACCCATACACCCTTCTCTCTACACCCACACACCCTTCTCTCTACACCCACACATCCTTTTCTCTACACCCACACACCCTTCTCTCTACACCCACACACCCTTCTCTCTACACCCACACACCCTTCTCTCTACACCCACACACCCTTCTCTCTACACCCACACATCCTTTTCTCTACACCCACACACCCTTCTCTCTACACCCACACACCCTTCTCTCTACACCCACACACCCTTCCCTCTACACCCACACACCCTTCTCTCTACACCCACACATCCTTTTCTCTACACCCACACACCCTTCTCTCTACACCCACACACCCTTCTCTCTACACCCACACATCCTTTTCTCTACACCCACACACCCTTCTCTCTACACCCACACACCCTTCTCTCTACACCCACACACCCTTCTCTCTACACCCACACATCCTTTTCTCTACACCCACACACCCTTCTCTCTACACCCACACACCCTTCTCTCTACACCCACACATCCTTTTCTCTACACCCACACACCCTTCTCTCTACACCCACACACCCTTCTCTCTACACCCACACACCCTTCTCTCTACACCCACACACCCTTCTCTCTACACCCACACACCCTTCTCTCTACACACACACACCCTTTCCACATTTTACACCCCATACCTCCTGCGTCGCCCCCCCCCCCTCACCATATCCGTCTCACCTGTATAATTCTCCACATCCCTCTTTTTCAGTATTAACGTTGTGAAAAGGTAAAAAAAATGTTCTGAACATTATATTGTATTGTAGAATATCAAATATATTGACTGACTTTCGCCTCCGCTCCCTCCCCCCCCCTCCGTGGGTTGAGATATGCTGAGTTCTGTAAATATCATCTGAATACTTGAAAACTTTATATATTGAAGCTGAACCCGAGCTTTACTATGTAATATGCGATGCAATTATAGCTTGAACGAGTAAAAGGACATCTATTACTGGATGTGCTTGAGTGTCCCAAAGTGCACTTAGTTTTGTTAGTGTTCTCTAATTCTCTCTATGGAGGAAAGATAAGCATAATATATGCTGGTTAGTATTATTTCTGAAGTGTCATTTTAAAATCCTCCTGTAAATTACCATTTATGGTTGAGAGCTCAATAATCTGTAACACTTGAAGCAGTGAAGCAGGTTTTTAGCTCCGTCCTTAGAAGGCAAAACCAACTTACTTGCCCTCCAAGTGCTAATGAAACAGCATGGACACGTCAGTTGTTGATAAACTATTCTATCAATCTGTCAAAATATATCTCTCTGTCTCTGTCTCTGTCTTTTCTCAGTTTACACCTCCCACTCGAGCTCATATACCCCATGGGCTCTTCCCTCACCTCACACGTATATACATCACTCTATATACCTTTAAAACTCCTACTCATATTCCTGTATTCCCCTTGCCCTCCCCCCCCCTCATGTAATCCTCCCTCTCTCCAAATCTCTCCCACCACATACCTATCACTCACATACTTCTCTCTCCACTACTGCACACATTAATCTCTATATTCCCACGCATTTCTGTATTTCTAATCCCAAACCTTTATCCTTTTCTGAAGTAACAGGGCATTTTTTCCCTCTCTTTATATACACACTAGACACTTTGTCTGATACTCTCCACTCTCTCTGACACACCCAACTCTTACTCTGACACACACCAATCTCTCCGACACATTTCACACACTCCAATCTCTCACTAACTACTCACTCCACTCTCTGACACACTACTCTCTCAACACCCGTTCACACTTTCCTTTGTTTAATGCACGTCAATCAACTTCCTCACGCCCTTCTCTCTGCGTTACTCCTCCCTGTCTCCAAGAGCGACAGAGATAGACAGACAGACAGACAGACAGACAGACAGACAGACAGACAGACAGACAGACAGACAGACAGAGACACAGACCAAAGGCCGGAACTATAACACCATTATAAAAAGACGTACTGTGGGAACCGACCTGTGAGATTTATATTTATTTAATTTATATGAATTTATATTTACGTTAATTTATATACTTCGATAGCAATTTGTATAATGATAAGTGGACTGTATTTCTGCAATAATCTCATAATCTCACAAATCGATCCTCTACACATTAGGGGGGGTTATTAAATTAATATATATGCAGCCAATCAAACTACAGTAACTACATACATTGAAAAGGTTCCTTATCTTATAGTACAGCAGGTTAGTCCACCAGGTATAACTATGGTGTAGACACCAAATTATCCTCTTTGAGGTAGCTTCCATATCACCCAGTAACTGGTGCACAAATCTTGCTTCCTCGTCTTGACCTGTCAAAAGTGCGCTAGCTGTGAAGCCAGAATCCTATATATGACAAGCAATATCAGAGAAAACACTATACAGTACATGGAACAATAAAGACCTGGCTTAATTACCTTTAGTATGAGGCGATTTCGTGTTCTAACCGGCTAACCCTACCCAATGACATTAATGGCCACTAATGATAGATAATGGGTTTCGGAAAGAACACTTAACTTGAATTTGTAGACAGCGTGTTGATAATGGTACACCTTTGGTTTCCATAACACTACGTCCAAGTAAAATTAACAGGAGCCGAATTTGCTCCCGTGTGAGCCTCTGGTCTAGTATAAACAATGGCTGCCCTCCTTCCCCACTGACGCCTGGCTTACATTGTCCACATGTCAGAAAGTGATAGAAGGGTCACATTTACTCTACTTTAATATTGATAATTAAGTTAATTTATATGAGATGTTTTATGATGGTAAAGTCCAAAGACTAATGTATTTAAGAATAATTCCCAGCAGAATAGCTGGTGAATTATAATAGTATGTGGTGATGATATCCCGTTTTCTATAGACGGTAATTCCACTACAAGTTACGTTTTCTATGGTTAACTTGTTGGTAATACAGCAGCAAATATTATCTGTCTGTATGATATATTAAATGGTGTCGGATTTTCCGACATAATTCCCCAGGGGCTGCTCACGGGTCGAAGTCCTAATTAGAACAGACGAACACCGATACTCCTCCTTCGAATTATTACATTAATTTGATGTTAGTAGTTAGTAATCACACATTTGTGTGTCTGTTCGTACAGGACGGATGTCCCGTACTAGAGTTGCAGGGGTTAGAAGTCTAATGCGATTTCATTTCCCTGTCAACTCTTGAAAGGCTAATATTCAAGCCTAATTACATATTATTTAACCCAGAAGACTGAATGTGATCAAGTACTACAGTCAAGTATGATTCAGAGACTGCAGTGAGATCAGTGACATTAGATATACCTTGAAGTTTGTTCAGGTAACTAGTCACTGATATATAAACACTGAGGCCCATGGAATACATCTTGATTAAATAATAAATGTATCAAATCAGTCATCAGATTTATTGGGGTTTAATTTAGTTAATTGATTCAGAAGATTGAATAGCTCATCATTAAAGTAAAGTATAGTTCTGAGACTGCAGTGGGTTCAGTGACATTGGTCGCAGTGACTTGTAGCTGTTTTAGGCTACTGTTCACTGATTTGCCACTGAGGCCTCATGAACTCATCTTCAGCTTTAAATGATGATACTAACATCAACCTCTGTTGGTATAGTCAGCTGTAATCTCCTTAGTATAATGCTACTGGAGAAATATAATCAGCTGACAAATTTAGATTTCTATTGGTATTGTTTATCTGCAGGCATAGGTCTCCTCAGGCTTGATACTGGGCCTGAGAGTAATTTACCTCCTGCAGACTTTAACATGGTTATGCCCTGATATTTAGTAGGGCTACCGATGAATCGATGGTAGTAGTCTGTCCCCACAAGGACAGCCATTTGGCATTTGATTTGCTCAAATTTATCTGCAGCTGCTTGATAATAGCTTTCCAGGTCAGCATAATCAACTTGAGATTGTTGTGACAAATCTTCACATTTCTTGATCTGTCTTGTTAAGTGGCCTTTAAGACCTGCAAGAGTTCTTTTCATTCTCCCTGCATTATCCATACTGGCTCGTTGGTGAAGCCTTGTGGGGCTTGTACTTGGGCTGCTCATAATACTGAACAAGCACTGATGGTAGCCTAGGGTAAATTCTGCACTCACTAGGCAATAATCCTACCTCTACTAGAGGTTAGCACTTAAAATTAATACACATTATATATATACAATCATACACACTAATGATTTGAGTGATAAACCAGTGTCACTGGTAGTACCTTTAGGTTAGCTCTTCTATATCACCCTAGGATGGAATAGACACTAATTAATCACTCAAAGGTGTAATGATCATAAGTAAATTATTATATATACAACTCAACTCGAGTTGATAAAAATTACACCCAAAATAGGGTCTGGACCATTCATTAATGGTGTTAGGTTATTCAATATAGTACAACTGACTATGGTAATAATGGGACTAGGATGAGCAATAATAGTTCAACTAGTCAATGGTTAATATCCTACCCTGTTGTGGGTTGGCAATTAGTAAATATTATACTGTGATCACTAGTGCAATATATATTAAATAATTCTCTATTTTGGAGAAATAATATGCACAATTATTGATAATAGCCTCTTAATTAGCCTCTATGAAACTTCTAATATTATCTAGAAGTATTAAATATTATTAGTGACCTCGCGAAATAAAGTCCACAAAATTCGTAGATAATCTCTCGCGAAATGTAACACCACGAAATCCGTGAACAATCTTGCGAGGACACAGTCACTAATTTGGCTGGCTTCTATATTAGCGCTGTCATTTCACAGAATAACACGCCACCAAATCTCTGTGGGTGTACATGAAACCGCTGATGAGGCAGAACTCAGTTGAGGGGGGGCTCCTGAGCTCCCTCGAGGCTTCGCCGCTGTCTTGACTGGCTTTGTTTAAATCACACTGCACTAGTATATTTAATGAATCCACTGGTTAACTGGTTCATCCGGTACTAAGATGACCAAATGTGGGTTCATAGGACCAAATAATCCGTCATCCGGTTCGAAGGACCAAATAATGTGGGAACCGACCTGTGAGATTTATATTTATTTAATTTATATGAATTTATATTTACGTTAATTTATATACTTCGATAGCAATTTGTATAATGATAAGTGGACTGTATTTCTGCAATAATCTCATAATCTCACAAATCGATCCTCTACACATTAGGGGGGGTTATTAAATTAATATATATGCAGCCAATCAAACTACAGTAACTACATACATTGAAAAGGTTCCTTATCTTATAGTACAGCAGGTTAGTCCACCAGGTATAACTAGGGTGTAGACACCAAATTATCCTCTTTGAGGTAGCTTCCATATCACCCAGTAACTGGTGCACAAATCTTGCTTCCTCGTCTTGACCTGTCAAAAGTGCACTAGCTGTGAAGCCAGAATCCTATATATGACAAGCTATATCAGAGAAAACACTATACAGTACATGGAACAATAAAGACCTGGCTTAATTACCTTTAGTATGAGGCGATTTCGCGTTCTAATCCGCTAACCCTACCCAATGACATTAATGGCCACTAATGATAGATAATGGGTTTCGGAAAGAACACTTAACTTGAATTTGTAGACAGCGTGTTGATAATAGTACACCTTTGGTTTCCATAACACTACGTCCAAGTAAAATTAACAGGAGCCGAATTTGCTCCCGTGTGAGCCTCTGGTCTAGTATAAACAATGGCTGCCCTCCTTCCCCACTGACGCCTGGCTTACATTGTCCACATGTCAGAAAGTGATAGAAGGGTCACATTTACTCTACTTTAATATTGATAATTAAGTTAATTTATATGAGATGTTTTATGATGGTAAAGTCCAAAGACTAATGTATTTAAGAATAATTCCAAGCAGAATAGCTGGTGAATTATAATAGTATGTGGTGATGATATCCCGTTTTCTATAGACGGTAATTCCACTACAAGTTACGTTTTCTATGGTTAACTTGTTGGTAATACAGCAGCAAATATTATCTGTCTGTATGATATATTAAATGGTGTCGGATTTTCCGACACGTACAGACCGACTTCTATAAACACGTAGAAACAGGGGAGCCAAGCTTACCGATAGCCATAGCACAGAGTGGTCTGCCCTGAGTGCCAATCTACCAGCTTAAATGAACAATGCCAACTATGTATGTGAGTGCCAAGGTCGGTGCCGAGCCAGACTCTGGAATTGACCAGTTTCCGGCCATAGTTTCTTCTCGTCCCTGGGTCATTTTGCTGTATTGGCTCGATCCTGCTGATCACAGACTGAGGCTGCTAGACTGTGCGAGGCCTGTTGATAATAATACAGTTTCCTTCTTTTGATGGGGGGGGGGGGGGGAAGCAGTCACCTTTTAGCAATTGCATTTTATGTTGCAATTTTAGAGAAGAGGGATATTGTTAAGTTTGGGTCAAGTTGGCCTATTTTGTGCCATATTGTGTTAAATTGAGACATTTTGTTCTCAATGGTGTACTAGTGTGACAACAGTGCTCTATTGGTCATATGGGTATTTTGCCTAATTCTACTTCAACACGTTTTGTCGTGTGCACCATATTTCTTGGTTGATTTTTTTTTAGTATACTGTTCCATGTATGTATTGTGAATCTCTATGGTATCCCAGAATCCTCACGGGATTGATGGAATAACTTGGCTCGTTTCTCCACTAATGTTGGTAGGTTAGGTTAGGTTATGTTAGGTTAGATTAGGTGAGGTTAGGTTAGGTGAGATTATGTTATGTAAAGTTAGGTTAGGTGAAGTTATGTTATGCTATGTTAGGTGAGGTTAGGTTAGGTTAGGTTCTGTTATGTTATGTTAGGTTAGGTTAAGTTAGGTTATGTGAGGTGAGGTGAGGTTAGGAACGTGTAATAGGTATCACCAGTTTTCATTCTTTACATGGTTGGAAGACTCCCTATAGCTCTGGTCTTTCACACTTGGTGCTCTAGTTTCGAGCCATTGAAGGGTGCTGCACTGGAAGTAGTGAACAGCAGCTTAGGGGTCCAGTCAATCTTTAGTCCTTCAGGGTTTCGAACTTAGGCCGCTAGGGATCACGTTTTTGTTTATTTGTTTATTTTTATTTTTACATGTAGCATGCGTATAAGTACAGTAAGCAAGAACAAACAAGCAGAGCACAAAATCACAAACCACAAAGCACAAAGTACAATATTACAAAGTCACAAAATACTGGCCTGAAGCGCCGACAACAAAAACACAAAAATAAGCATAAACACAATGCAAGACAGCACAGAAAAAACATCAGTACAATACAACACAAATCAATACAAAATGACAATAAGAAGAAAAGAAACACAAACAAAAATAAAATGACATCATCAATACATGATAATGGGAACAAAAACAGGCAGGGCCACACAAGCAGCCCAATGGGCACTCCACAACTTCACAAACAAGCACACACCGAAACTCACATGAACCAGATATACGGAGCAGACAGGAACCGGGAAAACAAACCTGGCCCACCCACACACACACACACGCGCGTGCAACCGCACACCACATCCACGCACAAAAACGGACTAACACCACAACAGATAGCAAACAAAATAAATTACAGAAAAGGAGAACAAGAGCACAACGGTAGGTGAATGTTTCTCAGGGAACTCATGCAGAGGGTATTTCTTCTCATTGGCCTCCTATATCAAATACTCCATGTCGGTAGGGGAACAATCCCTCTGCTTCCGGGGGGCCGCATAAACTCAGGAGTCACTAAATCGGGCGGAAAGGGCAGCTCCCAGAGCTGGTCGACAGAAGTCACATAACGAGGCATGATATGGCGAACCACCCCCCTCCGTGGAAGCAGAAGATACCTAAGAAGCGTACATAGGCCGGGCGCACAGGAGAAAGTGAAGGCTGCCGAGATGGTATCATCACTCCCGACACTGCAGAAGATGCAGAAGAGACGGCCGTAGACAGGAGAGACAGCATGGAACCCCCAGAGCGAGCAGCCTTTTTCAACACCACCACAAGGTCACCATGCTCACCACGAACTTCAGCAGGGCAAACCACCCTCCACGAAGACACGAAGAACCAGAACCATCCAACGCGGGTGATGCACCCGAAGCAAGATCTACCAGAAGGGAAGTCCGAGATACTGTCACCGGCAGCCGCAGGCACATGGACCCCCAACACCACCGAAGAATGCGACGCAACCGAAACAACTCCACCATCGCCGGAAGATCCACAGGCGTCGAACTCCCCTACATCAGCCCAGGCATAAGAAGAACGTCGGAAACACTTTGACTCCGACCGCACATCATCAAAGCCGGAGGTCAACCCAAAGATATGGGCAACACAAGCCGTGCAAACCAACGCACTCCATAGGATGGCAACATCTTCAACCACACGTGGAACCGGGTCTAGCACAGTAGGAGACCCCATAGCAACCCCAGCACCTAGCACAGCTGGGACACATGGCGAAGGCGTAGTGACAGGCACAACAGCCGAAGAACACGAAGAGGAGCCGTGCAGAGAGCAGACGGAAGAACCACAAAGCACCTGGGATATCAACCGGGGCAGGACGAGCACCCAACGGAGACACAACCTCCGGAGGAGAGGCGACATCAACACGATGCGCAACAGGCGACACAGGGGGCACTTCAGCAGCCAAGAGTAGTTCACATCCACAGCCACCGAAGCCTCCTCCACAGAGAGCGGTGGGAAATCCACCTCACGGAAGAGGTTCACGGGCGCGAAGGCAGGCGCAGAGCACCCAGCAGCCTGATGGCCATAGAGGCCACAACGATAACATGTACAAGGCTGGCAGGCGTAATACACCCGAACATAACAACCCACGAGCTTCACTGAGGATGGAATGTCTGACTGCAGCCGCATTTCTAGGGTGCGAATGTTCGACTGCACACCCTTGAGCGTACCCAAGGAGAGCAAGTGCAACTGCACGCTGACAACAGCTCCAAACTGGCCTAAATAATGCTGCATTAGCCCCTCTGGGAACTCCAAGGGCGCCCCATGCACGCTAACATATGTGATGGCATCCCCCCCCAATCTGAGATAGACACAGTGCTTGCACCTTCCGGCAGGGGCAAGGTCCACCCCTCGTAATGAAGTAAAAACGCTCGGTACACTTCCTTCGCCATAAATTTGACCATTATCCTGCACACAGTCACTATTCAATGCCATAAACATCCACCTCAGGGACCCACAGCATTTCACACAGTACAAGCCCCAGGATAGCCAGCTCGATCAGAAAACTCGAGGCCACAGACTGGGCTCACGACCCCAGGGCGCTGACAGGCCAAACAGCACCCTCCCTCTCGCCACTCCAGGCAACAACTGGCAAGCAGGCTAGCACATCTGAACCCTCTGGTGGCCAACAAGGCAATCCTCTAGGAATCAAGTACTATGTCGTAGTCTGTATTCATCAACCAATGCCAAATGCTCATTAATCCTACCGTCAAACCTCTTGTTTAGGATAGAAAAACTGTATATGCACTATGACATTCGAACATGTCTCGAACAGAGCTTCGCTGACGATCTCTGTTTGAATCGTTACTCTATCAATGCTTCACCCCACCTACTTTAAACATAAATAACCGCCAACAGAACCTAAACACTTAATTTAACCAATGCCTAACTATCCATTGAACATTATTGTATAATAATACGATTTTATATAATAGAATAAACCTATTTTTAATACACAATGCGTTAAAATTAATTTATGGGTCTTTCGGGAGGACTGCTGCTTTAACGAGCCTGGCCTGAGGACAGCTTACTATATGTCTCCCCTACCAATGATAAAGAGGACAGCGTAAGTGTTTGTGAAACCTACGAGCATCTTATGCTACACTCATAGAAAGTGCAGCGTAGTCCTCACATCCCAGGTGCTTCACACACTTTGTGATATTCTGTGTTATCATAGCATCTAGATTTCTAGATCAGAAGATCTAGATCTAATTATATTTACAACATTCCTTTACAGATCTGTAACGGTGTTTATGTAGGAAAGACGTGAATGTATAGTACTTGCCGTTATACAACCACTCCAGTCACCTTCAGTAACTTACTATGTACTGCAGTAGCCCTGTATCCCTGCCTGTGTACTACAGTAGCCCTATAACCCTGTCTATGTACTGCAGTAGCCCCTGTAACCCTGTCTATGTAACACAGACGAGAATGTATGTTGGTTAACATTGTTAAAGAACTTCATTCCACATTCAGTATGGCTGCGCCAGGCCGGCGTCATACTCGGGGACGCGGAGTACACCTCAGATGTTCACCTGCCAGTGAATTTGATATTAGATTTCAATCGTCATTTGCTTGATTACTCATTTTCACTAGTTAGGCAGTAGACTCAAACTGCCATCACTCACACGCTAGTTTGAAGGTTGTATAATCATAAAAAAGGCCTATACACCTTCCTGTATATACACATTTAGATACATTTGGCCTATATACAAATGTATATACTAGCCAAAACAATATACAGTTACAAGAATTGGAGGTTCCTTTATCCATAAGCCTTGTACCTACATTTATCGAAGTTGAGTTTGTTAAAACATGGACTTGTGGAACGACCATGGAGCGTGAGTAGTGGCAGTTATGACGTAGACCAGCAATTTTCATTTTTTCCCCTGCCGGTCTACGTCATAGGAGATTTTCGTTACCCCGGTGACGTTTGGTTCCCCTACCGGTCATTGGCATAGGGGTTTTTCAATTTTTTTCCCCTACCGGTCATTGCCATAGGTTTTTTTTTAAAGCCTCCCAGTCCCTGCCATTTTGTTCAAGGGAGATTAAAATGCCGGCTCCTACCATAGCCGAATTTGAGTGCTCCAGTGACCCTTGCACAGATATCGCTAATGGTCAATGTCGTCAGTCAATCTTCATCTTTCCTTACTAAGTACGTTTTCTGTTATGGTGTATTTATTCCCATGTTCAATATTTATGGCAAGGGGGATTAAAATGACAGCTTCTGTCATAACCGAATTTTGTTTCCCATTGACCCTGGCACAGACATCGCTAATGGTCAATGACGTCAGACAATCTTCGTCTTCCTTGTATAAGACTATTATTGTATATTAACGAAAACATTAACTGCCTCTATTAGATAAACTGCAGTAGGTCTATTCCCCCTATAATTATCCCCTTTCATCTTCATTTATATCTCTATTTATATTCAGGAGGACCTGGAAGCTTTATAGAGCTCATCCAAAGATGGTTTAATGTCCATAGGAATGAATGAAATCCACCATCAGCCATTTGCATGTTACAAATGGAAACAACACAGAGAATGAACAATCATGTATCTCAGTGTTCGCCCCTGTTACCAAACCAGTATTTACCCAGATCTTTTTCCGAAATGTAAAACTTATACAATTTATACCCATTGTTTCGTGTTCTGTCTCGTATTGATACTTTTTTATAGCCATGTAATATCGCCCTCTGCCATGTCCATTCTCTCACCCCTCTATCATGTCGCTCCTATTTCTTCGCCTTCCTAGAGAATGAAATTTAAGCTTTGTCAATCTTTCTTCAAGGACTAATTATTGAGCATAGGGCAAATAAAAGTGCAAACCGCTAATAGCTATTTGTATGAAAACACCCCCAGGCGTTATTACTTCAATAGGGGAATCAGTAGTAATCCATATATAAATCCATGAATATATATGCACGTTCATCAACGTGCAAAAAAATATATATGCATGTCTCACATTCGCTCAAAATATGCCTCCCACACCTTACTATAGCATATAACAAATCAAAATACACATTCAGTGTGTATAAATATATATATATATATATATATATATATATATATATATATATATATATATATATATAAGTATATATATATATACATATATATATATATATATATATATATATATATATATATATATATATATATATATATATATATATATATATATATATATATATATATATATATATATATATATTAGTATATTTTGGTAGCAGTCTTTCCTGTAGACATATATTATTAAATATGACCGAAAAAGTAAGATTAATAATTCTAACACGAATTTTCTCAATCTTTCGTACATTACGCTTCACTGTTGGAGGTAAATCAAAAATCACTTCTCCAAAATTCATTTTTATTTCTAGTCTGACGCGACACGGGCGCGTTTCGTAAAACTTATTACGTTTTCAAAGACTTCACAAATACACAACTGATTAGAACTTACGTCTCTCTGATATTATATCTACATTTGAGTGAGGTGGGAAGGATGATGTGGCATTAACACAAGACAGAACAGGGGATATTAATAGGGTATTAAAAGTATCAACACAAGACAGAACAGAAAACAATGGGTATTGAATAGAAGTGTTTGTAGAAAGCCTATTGGTCCATATTTCTTGATGCTTCTATATTGGAGCGGAGTCTTGAGGTGGGTAGAATATAGTTGTGCAATAATTGGCTGTTGATTGCTGGTGTTGACTTCTTGATGTGTAGTGCCTCGCAAACGTCAAGCCGCCTGCTATCGCTGTATCTATCGATGATTTCTGTGTTGTTTACTAGGATTTCTCTGGCGATGGTTTGGTTATGGGAAGAGATTATATGTTCCTTAATGGAGCCCTGTTGCTTATGCATCGTTAAACGCCTAGAAAGAGATGTTGTTGTCTTGCCTATATACTGGGTTTTTTGGAGCTTACAGTCCCCAAGTGGGCATTTGAAGGCATAGACGACGTTAGTCTCTTTTAAAGCGTTCTGTTTTGTGTCTGGAGAGTTTCTCATGAGTAGGCTGGCCGTTTTTCTGGTTTTATAGTAAATCGTCAGTTGTATCCTCTGATTTTTGTCTGTAGGGATAACGTTTCTATTAACAATATCTTTCAGGACCCTTTCCTCCGTTTTATGAGCTGTGGAAAAGAAGTTCCTGTAAAATAGTCTAATAGGGGGTATAGGTGTTGTGTTAGTTGTCTCTTCAGAGGTCTCTTCAGAGGTTGCCTCTGAAGAGACAACTAACACAACACCTATACCCCCTATTAGACTATTTTACAGGAACTTCTTTTCCACAGCTCATAAAATGGAGGAAAGGGTCCTGAAAGATATTGTTAATAGAAACGTTATCCCTACAGACAAAAATCAGAGGATACAACTGACGATTTACTATAAAACCAGAAAAACGGCCAGCCTACTCATGAGAAACTCTCCAGACACAAAACAGAACGCTTTAAAAGAGACTAACGTCGTCTATGCCTTCAAATGCCCACTTGGGGACTGTAAGCTCCAAAAAACCCAGTATATAGGCAAGACAACAACATCTCTTTCTAGGCGTTTAACGATGCATAAGCAACAGGGCTCCATTAAGGAACATATAATCTCTTCCCATAACCAAACCATCGCCAGAGAAATCCTAGTAAACAACACAGAAATCATCGATAGATACAGCGATAGCAGGCGGCTTGACGTTTGCGAGGCACTACACATCAAGAAGTCAACACCAGCAATCAACAGCCAATTATTGCACAACTATATTCTACCCACCTCAAGACTCCGCTCCAATATAGAAGCATCAAGAAATATGGACCAATAGGCTTTCTACAAACACTTCTATTCAATACCCATTGTTTTCTGTTCTGTCTTGTGTTGATACTTTTAATACCCTATTAATATCCCCTGTTCTGTCTTGTGTTAATGCCACATCATCCTTCCCACCTCACTCAAATGTAGATATAATATCAGAGAGACGTAAGTTCTAATCAGTTGTGTATTTGTGAAGTCTTTGAAAATGTAATAAGTTTTACGAAACGCGCCCGTGTCGCGTCAGACTAGAAATAAAAATGAATTTTGGAGAAGTGATTTTTGATTTACCTCCAACAGTGAAGCGTAATGTACGAAAGATTGAGAAAATTCGTGTTAGAATTATTAATCTTACTTTTTCGGTCATATTTAATAATATATATATATATATATATATATATATATATATATATATATATATATATATATATATATATATATATATATATATATATATATATAGTGGGAGTTTGGTTAGTAGGAAGTGGCTCTGTGGGTTGGGTTTGGCTTCCATTCCCAGCTGTGGATTGCACCTTTGCAATCTCCAACCGGTTCTCTCTCTCCTGATGGGTATTCCACATTTCCATCACAAACTTGAAACAACAAGAGACCCTAGAGCTGCCAGCTTTCTTTTCCAGCGCCTCAGCGTGGCGATACAGAGGGGAAATGCGCACTGCATCCAGGGTTCCTGCCCGCCATCTGAGGAGCTGGAGGAACTCGACAACCTATGATAACCATCTTTGTAACCTATATGTAACTCCTTTTTTGTAACAAAGTTCAAATAAAGCAAATATATATGTGTACATACAAAAGAATGGGGGTGGTAGGAGAAGATAATATTAGTGTTCAGTGAGAAACCACAAGGTCTCCTCTGAATACTTTTTATTTTCTTCTCCGAGGCTATGGGTCCCCACATTGGCACCAGAGGTGGTACCCTCACTATATATATATATATATATATATATATATATATATATATATATATATATATATATATATATATATATATATATATATTTATATATATATATATATATTATTAAATATGACCGAAAAAGTAAGATTAATAAGCTGAGATTCCATTCTCAGCCACAGCTCAGAATGGAAGCAAGTCGACGAAGAACTCTGTAGGGTAAGGCAGGTCCTAGTCAACAACGGCTTCTCCAATGGTTTCGTCGAAGACATCATAAGAATGAAAGTGAAACGCCATGCAACCTCTGAAGAGACAACTAACACAACACCTATACCCCCTATTAGACTATTTTTACAGGAACTTCTTTTCCACAGCCCATAAAACGGAGGAAAGGGTCCTGAAAGATATTGTCAGTAGAAACGTTATCCCTACAGACAAAAATCAGAAGATACAACTGACGATTTACGATAAAACCAGAAAAACGGCCAGCCTACTCATGAGAAACTCTCCAGACACAAAGCAGAACGCTTTAAAAGAGACCAACATTGTCTATGCCTTCAAATGCCCTCTTGGGGACTGTAAGCCTCAAAAAACCCAGTATATAGGCAGGACAACAACATCTCTTTCCAGGCGTTTAACGATGCATAAGCAACAGGGCTCCATTAAGGAACATATAATCTCTTCCCACAAACAAACCATCACCAGAGAAATCCTAGCAAACAACACAGAAATCATCGATAGATACAGCGATAGCAGACGGCTGGACGTCTGCGAGGCTCTACACATCAAGAAGTCAACACCAGCAATCAACAGCCAATTAATGCACAACTATATTCTACACACTTCAAGACTCCGCTCCAATATAGAAGCATCAAGAAATATGGACCAATAGGCTTTCTACAATTACTTCCATTCAATACCCATTGTTTCGTGTTCTGTCTTGTGTTTGAATTTAATACCCATTCAATACCCATTGTTTCGTGTTCTGTCATGTGTTGGAATTTAATACCCATTGTTGAAAGTTCGTTTTTCACCTCATCCGCCTAACCCAAATATAGATATGAACCTAGAAGATGTGTAAGCTCTATTCAGTTTCAGTTGTGTGTTTGTAAACTAAAGTCTTTGAAAATGTAATAAGTTTTACGAAACGCGCTCAAGTGTCGCGTCGACTAGAAATAAAAATGAATTTTGGAGAATTGATCTTTGAATTACCATCAACAGTGAAAAGAAATGTAAGAAAGATAGAGAAAATTCGTGTTAGAATTATTAATCTTACTTTTTCGGTCATATTTAATAATATATGTCTACAGGAAAGACTGCTACCAAAATATACTAATATATATATACATATATATATATATATATATATATATATATATATATATATATATATATATATATATATATATATATATATATATATATATATATATATATATATATATATATATATATATATATATAGAAAAGGTCTTAGAAAGACTAAGACCTTTCTACAAACAGACTACTAAGTCTAAACCAGAACTGAAAAACTCGTTGGTATTTATTTAAACTCGTTGCCTATTTATTGCCTGTCCCTACCTCCTCATCACAATCGACTTGAGAATGGTCCAGGACGGACCGAAACGTCGTCGTCCCTTCAATTTCTAGTGTGTGGTCTGGTCAACATACTTCAGCCACGTTATTGTGACTCATCGCCTGCATATGGATACCACACGTACGCGTCTTACTCTGTTTAATTTCTTTGATGCTCTACCTTCCTTCAAACGGCCTTTTCGCGCCTTTGAATCTTCCCTTCTTGCCGCCAAGCGTCGAAAGAACCAGCTCAGGTTTCTTAAAGACTGTCTTGCTGACCAAGTTCTCCCTCATTCTTTATCTCACTTTCTCCAGTTCAACACTTCGGGATCTCCTTTCCTTGAACATGCCCGCCTTCTTCTTCAAGAACTTATTCATGCCACCTCCTTGCAAGTTGACGAGGCTTTTCTTGCTGTTCGTCAACAGCAACGCTTTCTGTCCTCTTCTCTTCCCAGTGATCTATGCAATATCATTTTTCCAATTGCATTTGACACTGCTCACGTCTCCTCTTCCCACCACTCCTCCACACTACACAACAAACTTCAACGCCTGATCTCCAACAGTCCTTGGGCCAAATACTCTCTCTCTGACTGTGTTACCAACCTTTCGTCCTACTCTCTTTCTAAGCACCAGCAAGAACTTCTTGGTCTTGGTCTGTCTTTTGCTACTTCCCCTGGCCCACGCTGTGGCATTGATCTCATTAGTTCCTTTGACAGGTTTGTCAATTCTAACTCTAGTACTCTTTCGGACCTGTCTGCCTTTAGAGGGGCCCTTATCCCCGTTCTTGACAGCTTGTTTTCTAAAAATAACCACCTTCCTCGTCGCTTCCAGCTTGCCCCTGCCTCCCTGAAATCTAACAACTCTATTCTTATCCTTCCTTCCGACAAAAGCAATTCGGTGGTTGTCCTTGACCGTGAGGACTACCTCCGAAAAGCAGATGTCTTGCTCTCTGACTCTCGCACTTATGCTCCTCTGACTTCTAACCCTTTGGATCGCCTCAAAACTTCCTTTAACCGCAAACTAAGACAGCTCTCTAGTCTTTGCCCTCCTGACTTTGATCTCATTAAACGTTTCCGTGTCATCTGCCCTTCTCTTCCTTATTTCTATGGTCTTCCTAAGACTCATAAACCTGGTGTTCCTCTTCGTCCTATCATTTCTTCACGGGGCTCTGTCAGCTATCCTCTTGCCTCCTGGCTCGCTAAAACCCTGACACCTTACCTTGGCACTTTTTCCCCTGCCCACCTTCGTCACTCTCTGGACTTCATAGAAAGACTGCGCCTGCAACCCTCTTGTAAGATGCTTAGTCTTGATGTCGACTCTCTGTTCACTAATGTTCCGCTCGATGACGTTCTCTCTTTCCTCAGACAGAAGGCGTCAGAGGGCCTCCTTCCTCTCCCACTTCCCACTGACGTTTTCCTCGATCTCATTAGACTCTGTGTTGAATCTAACTCTTTCTCTTTCAACGGTAAATATTACACTCAAACTTTCGGCGTCGCTATGGGTTCCCCTCTCTCCCCTGTTCTTGCTAATTTCTACATGGAATACTTCGAAACTGTTCTTCTTCCTTCTATTGATACTCGTCCCTCTCTCTGGCTTCGATATGTTGATGACATTTTTGCTTTATGGCCTCATGACCTTAATCTTTTCCAGCCTTTCCTCGCCTCTCTTAACAATCTGGCTCCTTCTATCCATTTCAAAGTTGAGTGGAAATCTAATTCCCTCCTTCCTTTTCTTGATGTTCATGTTCACAGCTCTGTGTCTGGGTTCTCTTTCTCTGTCTACCGTAAACCCATGCATAGTGGCATGTACATTCACTTCTTTTCGTACCATCCTCCTTCTGTTAAGAAAAGTGTCCTCGTCTCTCTCTTCCTCCGCGCTCTACGCATCAGCGACCTTCAGTTTCTTGATTCTGAAATTGCCTTTATCTACAAATCATTCTCTCGCCTTGGTTATCCTTTGCATTTCATCAACTGTGCCCACTCTCAAGCTAAACGAAATTTCTTTCATCCTAAACCTGCTTCCAACACTAGTAGCACTGTACTATGCCTTCCCTTCATATCTGAACTCAAAACTTTTACCAATACCTTTCGTCCTCTTGACATTAAACTCGCCTTTCGACAAACTAACACACTTCGTAGCAATCTAGTTCACACTGCTCCTCCTGCTTCTAATGCTGCTGGTGTCTACTCTATTTCCTGTTCATCTTGTCCTCTCCAATACTTTGGCGAAAGTGGCCGTACACTGAATGACAGACTTAAGGAACACAAGAGAAGTGTAAAGTCTGCAGACACTAACAATGCTCTCTTCTGCCATGTGAGGGATTCTAATCATCCCATTGATTGGTCTTCCTCCAAAATAATCTTTCCTGCCTCTACTCTACACAGACGCCGTCTTGTAGAATCGGCTCTTATAAACAATGTACCCAACATGAACTTGAGTCCAGGCTTTATTGCTGTGGACTCTTCCCTTTCACAGTATATACTCAAATGCTCTAATCTTTCTAACAAACGTGACTTAACATAAGCTTTCCCCCTTCCATTTCTTTCTTTCTCTTTCCTTTTCTTTCTCTCTTCTCCCTTTTTCTGTTCATTGTCTTCTCCTACGCTCCCTTGCTATCCTCTTCTTTTTTCCTATTACTATCTCCTTCGGTGGTTATAATAGGAGCTGCCTCGTATGGGCCAATAGGCCTGCTGCAGTTCTCATTACTACTATCCCCTACACCTGACTTTCCTCCTCAGCTCTCTCTTGCCTATTTATTGCCTGTCCCTACCTCCTCATCACAATCGACTTGAGAATGGTCCAGGACGGACCGAAACGTCGTCGTCCCTTCAATTTCTAGTGTGTGGTCTGGTCAACAACTCGTTGGTATTACCATATTCTGAGGGTCTAGTAAATCTTGCCCCAGCCCTGAAGAACCTTAATACTAATCTAGTGTTCAAAAACGATAATACAGTTAAGTCCATTTTAATTAAGAATTCGCCCTCGTCTATAGCAGGTTGTGTGTATTCCATCCCTTGTAATGAGTGTGCATGTGTTTACATCGGCCAGACAGGTAAATCTCTTTCCTCGTGTTTAAAACAGCATTCATATGCTATTCGTACAGCCCAGCCATCCAGTGCATTGTATTTACATTGCAGTTTATGTAATCATTCAATCGCTTCACAGGGGCAAAATGTATTGTTAAAAGTAAGGATTTTGTTGAACGAAACGTGATCGAGTCTGCTCTGATCAAACATTGTAACAACAGCCTTAATGTGAGCCCCGGTATGTACAAGTTGGATCCCTATTTAAGCCTCACTATAGAACGTCAAAACAATATAGCAATCATTTATCACGTATGGCACTTGGAGATATTAATAGGAGCTGCCTCGAATGGGCCAATAGGCCTTCTGCAGTTACCTTCTTTCTTATAATTCATTTCCTCCACTTATTTTAGGTGGTCAGGTGATCTGCCCAGGCAGATATAAAGGTCTGATCAGCCATGTTTTCTTATCTTCATTCTACTTTGCTCTGATGAAGGCGAAATAGGCGAAAACGCGTTAAGCATTTTCTATTTTTCACATGTGGTTATTCTGCATATATATATATACATATATATATATATATATATATATATATATATATATATATATATATATATATATATATATATATATATATATATATATATATGTATATATATATATATGTCGTACCTAGTAGCCAGAACGCACTTCTCAGCCTACTATGCAAGGCCCAATTTGCCTAATAAGCCAAGTTTTCATGAACTAATGCTTTTTCGACTACCTAACCTACCTAACCTAACCTAACCTAACATTTTCGGCTACCTAACCTAACCTAACCTATAAAGATAAGTTAGGTTAGGTTAGGTAGGGTTGGTTAGGTTCGGTCATATATCTACCTTAATTTTAACTCCAATAAAAAAAAATTTACCTCATACATAATTAAATGGGTAGCTTTATCATTTCATAAGAAAAAAATTAGAGAAAATATATTAATTCAGGAAAACTTGGCTTATTAGGCAAATCGGGCCTTGCATAGTAGGCTGAGAAGTGCATTCTGGCTACTAGGTACGACATATATATATATATATATATATATATATATATATATATATATATATATATATATATATATATATATATATATATATATATATATATATATAAACTACAATGAGTAAAAGCGGCTTCACATGTTTTGAAATAAGGCCTTCTGCACTTACCTCCATTCTGAGGTCTTCTTCCTTGATGCTGTTCTATCAACCAATGAGGTTACCTTACCTTACCTTGAGGATACCTTGAGGTGCAACCGGTGCTTAGCGTCCCCACGACACGGTGGTCGACCAGGCCTCCTGGTGACTGACCAGGCCTCCTGATGACTGACCAGGTCTCCTGTTGACTGACCAGTCCTCCTGGTTGCTTGGAGTGCATAGCTTTCAGCCGACGTTCTACATGCGGTTCCTAGGGGGTTCACACATTAGTGCAAGCTCTAAATAGTTCTCAATACTTCAACCGTATTGTGTTTCATCACAGGCGATGCTCTGATGCTCGTATTTTTTCGCTCATTGCTCATATTTTTTTGTTATTTAATTCATAAGCTCGAACAAACCCTCCTAACCTAACCTATTATAAAACGCAATAATTTTAAAAGACCTGTTGTTGTTGTTTTAGCCACGTCACAAAAAGCTGCCTAGTATAGGGATAGAGTACTGTTGGCCATTAGCATATAAATGTTAAGGCTCCACAGCAACCTGACTTTTCAAACTGTGTGTGGCGTCACAAGATGGCAAATGCAGCTTTTGGCATGGTACTTGCATATGTAGTCCGTTAAGTGTTTTTATTAAAAAAATAATTGTACTATCTATCCCCCCTACCTGACGTAACCAAATCAGAGGTTTGAGGATATACATTTTAGTCATCCGCAACTGTAAACATTTCATTATGCAGTGATGGATTCTGTGAGATTTTTTTTCTTTGACGTAATCAAAAGAATTTATTCCTATTGATGTTACGTTAATCGTAACTACCTCGCAAGAGAGGCAGACCTTAAACAGCAGGAAATGCCACAGGCAATTATTTTAACTTAAAGCCTAAGATCATAGGACAAGCGGGAGCAAACCGCCAGGCGCCACCACACGGGCGGAACCTGTCACTTAGGGCGTTGGCTCCTCCTTGTTAAAAGCTAAGAGAGGGTAGCCGACGGATTCTCACAGCAAATTTGTAAATTTGATGTGTGGTGCTGTGCAATGGACTCTAGCTTTAGATACAGACTTAATTGACATAAGCAGGCAAAGCGTTGCAGAACATGAAATGTGGGACAATAATCATGGAAGGTTTGACTTAAACGACCGTCTTCTAGAAAAATAACAATTTATTCAACAAAACTATAACTACAACAACATCGACTTTACATTACTTTACTGTCACTCCAGTGGCACATTCAAGAACAGCTATTCAACAGCCTGATGGACCCACAGTATCCTTTCCCGTCGTCGCTGACTGAGTAATGACACTAACTGAACAAATTGGTGCTCACTGGTGACGCAAGCTTGCAATCAATATTGTCACGGCCTCACAGTGAACAAATACTATAATCACAAAACTTGACTGGCGCTGGCTGCTCTACCAACGAGGTATCAAGTAACAAGGCGGGTGATCCAAGAATGATAACCCCCCTATAAAAATCTTTCGTTAACACTTGTCTCTCAAAACAACAACAAGAAAAATTACACTAATTGAATTTAAACAATTACTTTAACACACTCGTATCTCAACGATACTTAAAAGGTAACAATAACTCGTAAATCAAATAATTACATCATTCTTGAAAGTCAAGCACTCGGTGAGTAATTCCCAAATAATTACTGAATACAACAGCCTATTAATTCAGACGAGTATTGGCAAAGCCTACTGTCTCTCAACTGACAAGTCTCTTCCGGTCTTACGACAAGATTATCTTAACGAGGGTTCGACTACTGTACCACACAAGGCTACAAGATACTCTGTGTAAACAACATCACCACGAGGGAATGGACTAAGTGGCGGGTCCTAATTTTCCTTAATTAGCTGCGAGTGCTTAATCCCTCTGCCCGCGGACAGATCCGATCAGTCAAACGAATTACAACAGTTTAATGACAGCGCAATTGACTCCGATCAGGACAGAACGGTCAACCCCTTACGTTAATCAATCACTTAGACCTTTAACAACAGCTCTTTAATTCGTTAACACTACGTAAGTCTTCTCTTGTCAATTCCTCCACTGCGTGAAATCACTGTGACTGTTGCAATTGCACGGCTCTACGTTAATCACAACGCTGTTCAACAAAACAACAATAACCTCGTTAAGCAATCATGTCCCCTAGTGACGTTAAATGACTAATTCTCAAGGAATCCTTCACAGTACACAACTCATTTCACCAAGGACACAACTTGTCTACAGGAGTTCGCCCTGGGCAGTCGTGGCGTGCAGACGTGTCCCGTCCACCGTGACTGCTGGGGTTGTTTGCCAATTTGGTCACCAGGTGGTGGGGGCGTTCTGCCCTCCCAGTGTTGTTGCCTGCCTGGCTGCGTGCTGGCGTGGCAGTTCTGACATGGGGGCCTTCCACTTCCTCCTGTTCTACGTGTGAATTCCGTGGGACTGGAGTTCTCGTGTAAGGCTGGTTATCCAGCCGTTGAGTTGGTGATGTGCGACATGCTTCGTGTCCCGGTGGAGGCTGTCTACGGCCTTGAGCTTGTTACGGCCCACCGGGTGATTGTCAAGTTCGTGAGGGAGGAGGAGTATCGGGACTTCCTCCGTCGGTACGAAGGGCGTTCGTTGCAGTTGCCGGATGGCGCCGGCTCTGTTGTGGTCTCGGACCGCAGTGGTGCCCTGACTTATGTCAGTGTACACGGTGCGCCCCTGGAGTTCCCTGAAGACCTTCTCCGGCGCTTCTTCATGAGGTATGGTGTCGTCGTCAGTGTGCGGGTGAACTCGCTTTCCTCGGGGAAGTATGCTGGGAAGCGGACGAACATCCGTACCTTAGGTATGCGCCTGCGGTCGGATATCCCATTTTCTGTCCGGCTGCTGGGTTACTATGTTCGGGTGTAATATGCCCAGCAGCTCAGTACCTGTTTCCGTTGTGGCCAGTTAGGGCATCAGGCTGCCGGGTGCTCTGAGGCCCCTGCTGCACCTGTTAACTTGTTCCGAGAAGAGGATTTCCTGCCGCTCCCTCTGGGCGTGGATTCCGGAGATGAATAGGGGCAGGTCCCGTTCGCTGCTGATGCGGCCCCCCCTGCATCACCTGACATGCCCCCGGTGGTTGTTGTCCCCCCTCCGGGTGTTCCGGTGGCTCCTGTCGCTGGTCAATTCGCTGTGCCAATTGCTCCCGTGGGTCTTCCGGATGGTCTCTGCGAGTCGTCTACATCTTCCTCGTCTCCTGCTGCTGCACCTGGCCCTGAGCCCTCGCCAGGTATTACGGCTGTGCTGGGTGCTGGGGGGCTGCGAAGCATACTGTAGTTTGCGGCCCGGTTCTCCCTGTGGTTGAGGCTGCTGCCGTACTGCGACGGGCGTCGGTTCACACGGTTTGTGAGGCCCGTGGTTCTGGGTCCGCCTCCGGCAGTGAGGATGTGCAGCCGGTGCCCAAGCGTTCCAGGCGTTCTGCAACTGCTTGGGCTGATGTGGAGGACTTTGGTGCAGGTGGAGCTTCGGGCGATGATGTGGCGGTTCCGGGTGCTTCGCGCTCTACGTCGCTGGTGGTTGCTGACGTCCATGTGTCTGCTGTTGACAATGGTTGTACATATGATTTACCTCCTGTTCTTTCTCCTGCAGAAGGTTCTCCGCAGTGGGGGGTGGTCGCTCCTACAGACGTGGATGGTGAGAGTTCTGGTGCAAACCGAGGCCTCAAGCTGGTACTGAAGAAGAATGCCAAGCATGGGGGGTCCATGCAGGTGCAACGTCCGGTGGTTGACGCGGGGCCCTGTGAGGCAGCCGAGGAGGCTCCCAGTGCGCTGCCCATTGCCCGGCCTCGTGGGAAGGAGCCCCTCCCTTTCGTCTTAGCCTCCGGCGTGGTGTATGATGCTCAGCATCCTTTGCGTTTTGACTTTGTTGACCGCGTGCATCCTGTTCCGTGGTGCCCTTCTTACATCTGGGTACAGCGGGCTCGGTGTTTTGTGTTAGGTGTGCCGGAGTTGATGTCTGATCCTCGTACTGTTAATAATGAACCTGATCCGGATGACATCATGTTACTTTGGAAGGCGTATTATGTTCGATTCCCGGCGGCGGAGTGGCCGGATAAGTATGAACAATTTGAGTAGTCCGTGTGCTTGCTGTGACCTGTGGTTTGTTGCAATGTGTTGTGCCTATTGTGCGCCCTTCAGGCCGGTGTTGTGTTTTTCATGACCGTTGTTTTGTTGTATTTATTGTATTTCCGTTACCTGTCTGTCCGGTATTGTTGTTTCTTTTTCCTGTGTTTCATTGTGTTTATGCTCATTGTTGTGTTTTTGTTGTCGGCCCTTCAGGCCGGTATTTAGTGTATTTGTGTTACTTTGTATTAATTTGCTTTGTGCTTTTGTATTTTTTTGTTGTCTGATTGTTTGTTCTTGGTTTATTATTTTATTGTATTTATTGTTTTGTATTTATTCGCATGTTCACATGTAAAAAAAAAAAAAAAACTTGTCTACACTTCACACATGGTTGAAACACGGTACAACCCTGTACAACCCAATACAACCCAGTACAACACAGTACAACTTTAGCCACTCCCGGCAACATTTGCAAGAGGCTTTCGCAGTAAATTATGCACCAATAATTCACAGCTATTTCATAACACAACAGTAATATAGAGCGCTGACCAAATAAATAATCAAATATCAATTAACGAAGGGAAATACTCCCGTTACCACTTCACTACTGAAACAGGAAACATTTTCTGCAATTAATTACATACACGGCACAAAATAGAGAAATGGAAACAAATAATCTCATAACTCCACTCTTTGAGATACAGTAAAATATAATATCCTCACAACTGAATGTGACTCAGGTTGTGACCTCTCGCACATCAACCCTCACAGTTGGGCTCCATCTCAGCTTGATGACGTCAAACAGGGTAACTCACACGTCTCCAATTCCCTTCACCTCACCAGGTCAACAGGGACAAAGACATAGACGGAACACTGGGTGCGAAACCAGCTTCAGAGTTTTATACCCAAAACAGAACAGCGTACTTACATTAAGCTCACCGATCGGTACAGACATACACACACACATATGTCTACCATTCCCCACTCTGCTGCTGCTGAAGATAGTGAAGTAGACGTCCTCACTACTTCGTACACGTGGTCGGCTGGGCCATGGAGTGACTGTAGCCATGGGTAGCTGGGCCACGGGGTGACTGTAGCCACGGATAGCTGGGCCACGGGGTGACTGTAGCCATGGGTAGCTGGGCCACGGGGTGACTGTAGCCACGGGTAGCTGGGCCACGGGGTGACTGTAGCCATGGGTAGCTGGGCAACGGGGTGACTGTAGCCACGGGTAGCTGGGCGACGGGGTGACTGTAGCCACGGGAAGCTGGACGACGGGGTGACTGTAGCCACGGGTAGCTGGGCGACGGGGTGACTGTAGCCACGGGTAGCTGGGCGACGGGTTGACTGTAGCCACGGGTAGCTGGGCCACGGGTTGACTGTAGCCACGGGTAGCTGGGCCACGTGGTGACTGTAGCCACGGGTAGCTGGGCCATGGGTAGCTGGGCGACGGGGTGACTGCAGCCACGGGTAGCTGGGCCACGGGTTGACTGTAGCCACAGGAAGCTGGGCGACGGGGTGACTGTAGCCACGGGTAGCTGGGCGACGGGGTGACTGTAGCCACGGGTAGCTGGGCCACGTGGTGACTGTAGCCACGGGTAGCTGGGCGACGGGGTAACTGCAGCCACGGGGTGACTGTAGCCACGGGTAGGTGGCCACGGGGTGACTGTAGCCACTTGTAGCTGGGCCACGGGTAGCTGGGCCACGGGGTGACTGTAGCCACGGGTAGCTGGGCCACGTGGTGACTATAGCCACGGGTAGCTGGGCCACGGGGTGACTGTAGCCACGGGTAGCTGGGCCACTAGGTGACTGCAGCCACGGGTAGCTGGGCCACGGGGTGACTGCAGCCACGGGTAGCTGGGCCACGGGGTGACTGTAGCCACGGGTAGCTGGGCCACGGGGTGACTGCAGCCACGGGTAGCTGGGCCACGGGGTGACTGTTGTCGGAAAATCCGACACCATTTAATAATATCATACAGGCAGATAATATTGCTGTGTTGTATACACAAGTTAACCCATAGAAAATGTAACTTGTAGTGGAATTTCCGTCTATAGAAAACGGGATATCATTACCACATACTATTATAAATTCACCACCTATTATGATGGGAATTATTCTTAAATACATTAGTCTTTGGACTTTACCATCATAAAAACATCTCATATAAATTAACTTAATTATCAATATTATAATAGAGTAAATGTGACCCTTCTATCACTTACTGTCATCTGGACTATGTAGGCCAGTAGCGTCAGTGAGGAGGGAGTGGTCAGCCATTGTTAATGTACTTAGACCACAGAGGCTCACGGGAGCAAATACGGCTCCTGTTAATTTTACTTGGACGAAGTGTTATGGAAACCAAAGGTGTACCATCATCAACACACTGTCAACAAATACAAGTTAAGTGTTCTGCCGAAACCCATTTATCTATCATTTATGGCCATTAATGTCATTGGATAGGGGCGGGCCGGTTAGAATACAAACTGCCTCTTAATAAAAGGTAATTAAGCCTAGGTCTTTATGGTTCAATGTACAGTGTTTTCTCTGATATAGCTGTCATATATTAGGATTCTGGCTTCATAGCTAGCGCCCTTTTGACAGGTCAAGACGAGGAAGCATGCTTTGTGTACCAGTTACTGGGTGATGGAAGCTACCTCAAAGAGGATAATTTGGTGTCTACATCCTGGTGGACTAAGGCCTGCTGTACAATAAGATAAGGAACCTCTTCAATGTACACTAATGTGTAGTTAATACTGTAGTTTGATTGGCTGCATATATAAAAATTTAATATAAACCCCCCCCCCCCTAATGTGTAGAGGATCGATTTGTGAGATTATTGCAGAAATACAGTCCACTTATCATCATACAAATTGCTATCAAAGTATATAAATTAACATAAATATAAATTCTATATAAATTAAATAAATATAAATCTCACAGGTCGGTTCCCACATTATTTGGACCTTCGGAACCGGAATATTTGGTCCTTTGAACCCACATTATTTGGTCATCTTAGTACCGGATGAACCAGTTAACCAGTGGATTCATTAAATATACTAGTGCAGTGTAATTTATACAAAGCCAGCAGTCAAAGACCGCGGCGTTGCCTCATGCGAGTTCAGGAGCCCCCCTCAGTTCAGTTCAGCCTGATCAGCAGTTTCGGGGACACCCACAGATATTTGGTGGCATGTTATTTTGTCAAATGACAGCGCTAATATTGAAGCCAGCCAAATTAGTGGCTGTGTCTTCGCGAGATTGTTCATGGATTTCGTGGTGTTAATTTTCGCGAGAGATTATCCACGAATTTTGTGGAGTTTTTTTCGCGAGGTCACTAATAATATTTAATACTTCTTGATAATATTAGAAGTTTTATAGAGGCAATTAAGAGGCTATTATCAATAATTGTGTATATTATTTCTCCAAAATAGAAAATTATTTAATATATTGCCTAGTGTTCACAATATAATATTTACTAATTGCCAACCCACAACAGGGTAGGATATTACCATTGACTAGTTGAACTATTTATTGTTCATCCTAGTCCCATTACCATAGTCTAGTTGTACTATATTAAACAACCTAACACCATTAATGAATGGTGCAGACCCTATTTTGGGTGTAAATTTTATCAACTCGAGTTGAGTTGTGCGTATATAATAATTTACTTATGATCATTACACCTTTGAGTGATTAATTAGTGTCTATACCATCCTAGGGTGATATAGAAGAGCTAACCTAAAGGTACTTCCAATGACACTGGTTTATCACTCAAATCATTAGTGTGTATGATTGTATATATATAATGTGTATTAATTTTAAGTGCTAACCTCTAGTAGAGGTAGGATTACAGCCTAGTGAGTGCAGAAATTTTACCCTAGGCTACCATCAGTGCTTGTTCAGTATTATGAGCGACCCAAGTTCAAGTCCCACAAGGCTTCACCAACTAGCCAGTATGGATAATGCAGGGAGAATGAAAAGAACCCTTGCAGGTCTTAAAGGCCACTTAACAAGACAGATCAAGAAATGTGAAGATTTGTCACAACAATCTCAAGTTGATTATGCTGACCTGGAAAGCTATTATCAAGCAGCTGCAGGTAAATTTGAGCAAATCAAATGCCAAATAGCAACATATGTGGCTGAACATGCCAACACCAATTTATCAGAAACAGAAATAGACGATATTATGGTTGATCTTGCGAGTTATGAAGATCACACTCAAGCCACGTTACAGCCTTACGTCAAATTAATTGTCCAGAACAAGGCAACAACAACAACAACAGTTGCATCTAATACGAGTCAAGCTGAAGCTCGACTCCCTCCAATTAATTTACCCACTTTCTCAGGAAAAGATGAGGAAGATTGGGATGAATTTTGGAACAAATTCGTTGACCTTGTGGACTCAAAACAATCTTTACCAAAGAGTAGTAAATTCTCTTATTTGCAAAGCCAGTTATCAGGTGAGGCTAAAACAGTAGTATCCCATCTGAGATTAACTAATGACGGCTATGATCTGGCAGTAAAACTCCTCAAGGATAATTATGCTGATCCAGAAGTAAGAACATCACATTTAGTTCATGAGCTGTTGCATTTACCCCCACCGGAGGCTTCAGCTGATTCACTCCAAGTCTTCAAGCTGGAGGTAGAATCATTGATCAATGCCCTCAGCCTGACAGCAGATACAAACGGGGCTGAGTGGGTCTTGAAAATAATTGTCCAGGAGAAAATACCTAGGGACGTATTGAGACAAATGAGTGCTCATTACAATAAAAGCATCTTATCCATGAATGAAATATCTGAGGGGTTTAAAGTCAGTAGTTCATCAATTACGAACACATGACAAATTAAAACCACCACCAAGTAAACCCTCAGAAACCAATAATAGTAAACCACAGAGTACCAAAAGGACTCGAAATCAATCTAGACAATATAATTCAACACCAAAGTGGAACAGTGGCAGTGTGGGCGTATATGCAGTGGGAACCTCCAAGCCTATAGTTACTGTGTCACCCAAGAACGTGACAGCAAAAGGTACTGGAAGCTATGGAACATGTTTGTTTTGCAATGAGAAACATTCAATGTACCACTGCAATAATTTTCCTGATAGTGACGCCCGTGTTGAGCGACTCAAAGATTTGCAACATTGCACGAGGTGCCTCAGAAAACATAACATCAACGACTGTGATACCCAATTACACACCTGTAATAGGTGTAACAAAGGTCAGCACCATGCAGCATTGTGCAGAGACACCAAAACAACGTCTCAAACCCCAAGGTGGAAGATTGCATTCCCAACACAGTACAGTACTGCAAGGTGCAACAAACGAAGAGTGACCAATCAACAAAGTCTAAAGGTAATACAACTTTGCCTACTGCCCAAATTATCATCCTGAATAAGAGGGCCAAGGTCCATACCCGTGGGTTGTTTGACCAAGGGTCCCAGAGAACATATGTCTCTAAAAAGTTGGCAGATGAACTACAATTAAGGCCTGTAGCCCAGATGTCATTCAATATCTCAGGGTTTGTAACAGATGCAGGACCTCAAGTCTACCAGGTGGTACAACCATCAATACGTTTAGGCAGGTACGTCTGTAGAGTACAAGCCATTGTGGTGGACAAAATACCAGTAGACCTACAAGTTCAAGGTCTGAGAGCAACAGCCAAATTCCTGAGAAATAGAGGAATAAAATTGGTAGATAATATTAAGTCTGATCACCTCACCGACTTCGGTCTCCTTGTTGGGACAGACTATTGCCATCGATTCATCGGTAGCCCTAATAAATATCAGGGCATAACCATGTTAAATTCTGCAGGAGGTAAATTACTCTCAGGCCCAGTATCAAGTCTGAGGAGACCTATGGCTGCAGATAAACAATACCAATAGAAATCTAAATTTGTCAGCTGATTATATTTCTCCAGTAGCATTATACTAAGGAGATTACAGCTGACTATACCAACAGAGGTTGATGTTAGTATCATCATTTAAAGCTGAAGATGAGTTCATGAGGCCTCAGTGGCAAATCAGTGAACAGTAGCCTAAACAGCTACAAGTCACTGCGACCAATGTCACTGAACCCTCTGCAGTCTCAGAACCATACTTTAATGATGAGCTATTCAATCTTCTGAATCAATTAACTAAATTAAACCCCAATAAATCTGATGACTGATTTGATACATTTATTATTTAATCAAGATGTATTCCATGGGCCTCAGTGTTTATATATCAGTGACCAGTTACCTGAACAAACTTCAAGTTATATCTAATGTCACTGATCTCACTGCAGTCCCTGAATCATACTTGACTGCAGTACTTGATCACATTCAGTCTTCTGGGTTAAATAATATGTATTTAGGCTTGAATTTTAGCCTCTCAAGAGTTAACAGGGAAATGAAATCGCATTAGACTTCTAACCCCTGTAACTCTAGTACGGGACATCCGTTCTGTATGAACAGACGCACAAATGTGTGATTACTAACTACTAACATCAAATTAATCTAATAATTCGAAGGAGGAGTATCGGTGTTCGTCTGTTCCAAATAGGACTTCGACCCGTGAGCAGCCCCCGGGGAATTATGTTGGAAAATTCGACACCATTTAATAATATCATACAGGCAGATAATATTGCTGTGTTGTATACACAAGTTAACCCATAGAAAATGTAACTTGTAGTGGAATTTCCGTCTATAGAAAACGGGATATCATTACCACATACTATTATAAATTCACCACCTATTATGGTGGGAATTATTCTTAAATACATTAGTCTTTGGACTTTACCATCATAAAAACATCTCATATAAATTAACTTAATTATCAATATTAAAATAGAGTAAATGTGACCCTTCTATCACTTACTGTCATCTGGACAATGTAGGCCAGTAGCATCAGTGAGGAGGGAGTGGTCAGCCATTGTTATTGTACTTAGACTACAGTAACCTCACGGGAGCAAATACGGCTCCTGTTAATTTTACTTGGACGAAGTGTTATGGAAACCAAAGGTGTACCATCATCAACACACTGTCAACAAATACAAGTTAAGTGTTCTGCCGAAACCCATTTACCTATCATTTATGGCCATTAATGTCATTGGATAGGGGCGAGCCGGTTAGAATATGAACTGCCTCTTAATAAAAGGTAATTAAGCCTAGGTCTTTATGGTTCAATGTACAGTGTTTTCTCTGATATAGCTGTCATATATTAGGATTCTGGCTTCATAGCTAGCGCCCTTTTGACAGGTCAAGACGAGGAAGCATGCTTTGTGTACCAGTTACTGGGTGATGGAAGCTACCTCAAAGAGGATAATTTGGTGTCTACATCCTGGTGGACTAAGGCCTGCTGTACAATAAGATAAGGAACCTCTTCAATGTACACTAATGTGTAGTTAATACTGTAGTTTGATTGGCTGCATATATATAAATTTAATATAACCCCCCCCCACCTCTAATGTGTAGAGGATCGATTTGTGAGATTATTGCAGAAATACAGTCCACTTATCATCATAGAAATTGCTATCAAAGTATATAAATTAACGTAAATATAAATTCTATATAAATTAAATAAATATAAATCTCACAGGTCAGTTCCCACAACTGTAGCCACGGGTAGCTGGGCCACGGAGTGACTGTAACCATGGGTAGCTGGGCCACAGAGTGACTGTAGCCACGGGAGCTGGGCCACTGGGTGACTGGTGCGGTATCCTCACACACACACAGACCAGGAGTGACATGGATCGCTCGGCTCAAGGTGGCCAAAGGTGCACGCGGGACACAGTTACACACACAGCTGCGAATTGTACCACGCCCTCCTTACTGACGGGACACGACGGGGTACTACGGTACACGGTACGGCTACACGGCGTGACACAAGAATGACAGAGTCCTTCACTGCTCACTGATAATTCCTCGGAATTATGAATTTAAGGTTTCAAACAGAGCACTGAAACCTTCTCACGATCGTCTCTCCCAGGTACCTTGAAACAAAGATACGATAGACGACGGATGACACTCCCACAACACGATTACAGTCACACTCCCAGTCCAGTTGCTCTGTGATGGCGTCGCTCAATCACGCAGCTTAGTGGCGATCCCCCAAAGTTCGCGCTTAATACCGCCCAATACACCTTCCCGCGACGCCGGATTCTTACGCACTGCACCCGGAAAGATAATACGACGATGAGAGTGACTTTAGTGACGTTGCAGGTGGTATTCACCCGCCTTAGCACGAGAAAGTAAGTCCTTCTCTAGCAACATTCCTGGTAAGAATAATTTTGCGCCAAGACAGTCCCGGGATGTTCATGCGGTACCCTTCGGCCTCTTGGCCAATCACGGCTCAGCATTCCTGAAGACCAAACGCCTTGGCCAATGGTGTCCCTCCTCGACGATGCTACCGCCTCTCTCGCGAGGTGGACACGTGATGGAGGTCTGCTCACAACCGTTAACCCCCCGAACCTCCCTCAACACTTGAACTAGTACAAAAATTCACAGAAATCAACTCCCTACTGTAACTTTGTCCACAGACCTGATACAGTGATCAGAATGACATCAATGCCTAGCTAAGGTCATGGGCTGTCCAAGGACACCCCACACGACTGTGTACGAGTTATAGTTCAAAAAACGAATCATGGTGCACAGGACCTGTGAACGCTTGCATTGTATATCCACTTCAGTGTGCAAGGAAGCTGGAAAATTTCTGTCTCCTGACAGGTTCAAAGCTAAAATAGATGCCTAAATGTCGTACCGCCATTTTAGCAGAATCGTACGTGTGGCAACATAGCAGGTGAGCTGAACATAAGAATGAAGGTAACTGCAGAAGGTCTATTAGCCCATATGAGGCAGCTCCTATATATATATCCACCAAATCTCATTCATATATATGTCCAACCTATGCTTAAAACAATGAGGGGGTCCCACTTCCAAAAAATTATTAGAATAATAGTTTATAATTAATAGCTCACATTCTAGTATATTACACAACAGCAATTATGAAACAAGAGTAGCTAGATATCATACTATAATCCACAAGTAGTTACCATACATCTGGTAGCTCAGCGGATTAGTAAGCTATGGTCATAGGATAGTAAACTGTCCTCACATCTATCAAATAGCCACAATTATTAAAATGCCCTATTATATACAAACACATCTACTACTGTAGTTACATGAATAAATACCCCCCCCCTTCATACTATTCTTATCGATAAACCAGAGTGTATGTGTCCCATTTAAATAAATATATTACTAATTATTCATAAAGAGCTAAAGTTGTGATAAGGCACATTAAAATATAATAATTTAACATCATTCACACAAAATGCGACACTTGCACTAAAAATACACAAAATTAAGAATGCCCAGTTTAAACATATACACATTTACACACAATATAGCATTTGCACACAAAGCATTTTCCACACTAAATTCCATTTTACACAGAAAATACAGCATTTACACATCAAATATGTCATTTATTCATAAAATATATTATTTACACATGAATATGGCATTCACACACAAAATTTATCATTTATACACAAAATATATCATTTATATACAAAATATATCAGTTGCACACAAAAATATACCATTTAAACATATATTGCATTTACACAAAGTATGACATTTGCACAAAAATAGCGAATTACTTATACATTTAGACAAACAAAATGCGCTTTCGCTAAAATTACACAATTCCAAAAACAATTTTCATAAAAATACCCACACATTGTCTCATAAACCAAAATAAACTTACACACTTGCACGGGAAGATATATTTTTTTCAGATTGCATATACAGACCTTACACAAATACACAATTTGCCCAAAAAGTACAGTTGTGCCAGTTCCACTTCAGCATAATAAATACTCAGCTTGCATAAATACACTATTCGCACAAAACGATTATAAAACATGGACCATTATTACACAAATTGTGTAATTAATACACGTCTCTGCACAATTAATACACGTCTCTGCACAATTAATACACGTCTCTGCACAATTAATACAAACTTGCTTTATAATTACATAACTTGCACAATGTCAATCAATACACAACAGGTGTAAATACACAATTCATACATATACAACTACACAACATGCGCAATTAATACTTAACTTGCACAATTATTACTTAACTTAAATAATTATTATTACACAACTTCCATAAATACAATCAAATACATATCCAACACAAATACGTACAATACATAACTAGCCCAAATATGTAAATACACAATTGGCACAAATAAACTATTTACACAAAATACAATTACAACATATGCACAATTAATACACAACATGCATAAAATATAATCAATACATAATTAGCCCAAATATGAACAATACATGACTAGTACATATACATTAAATACACAATACAACTACACAATTCCACAAATGCATATACAGAAACATATTCAAATTAATACACAACTTGAACAAACAATACACAATTTGCAGGAACATAAACACTGCTTAATTGCAATAATCATACAACTTATGCAAAATATATAACCTGCACAATTAATACACAACTATAATAATTCTGCTATTTGTACAAAAACTATCACAGTCAACTAGGTCAAACAATACACAATTTGCATCATATTTGTCTAGGTATGATTAGGACGTCATTTATTATATGTTGAGTTGGTTCCCCAAAGTCAGAATTTCACATACATGAATGGTACATCTGACTTCCTATGAGCCCAATATAAAACACACATACATTTTCCATTAATGTTTCAACATTGTTAGTGCTAAACTATTCATCTAACATATGTCCACTGTGTTTAATACCTTATTAATACTCCCCTTGTTACATCCTCCCCAATCATGCCACCATTATTATTCAGGCACACCATCCAGCAGACGTATTGGTTCTAGCCTTAGATTTGTTAGGGCAGTTGGGGTTAGGCGAAGTCAGTAATTTCTATGATAATTTAAGCAAATTTACTATATCCTAATCAAAATGCAACCAATTAAAACCTAAATTTGTCTAAATCTACAAAAAGTATACCTATACTACACAAATTTAATCAAATTCAACCTAGCAAAAGCTAAACTAAGTAAATATGAACAACCCATATCCTCACATACAAGCCTATGCCATCTCTGTCTAATCATTACACGAGTTGGTTATAGCTCGAACCCCCAAAATAAGCAAATTTACACTATTTTATGAACATGCTAGTTCATAATTTATGAACATGCTAGTTTATTACCCCTGCGATATTATACATCCTACCCTATACAACCTCACCTAACATATCCAAATCTAGATTTGATTAAAGGTTGCAAAATTTATGCTATTCCCACCTAAATCCATCCTAATTTAATTCAATTTCCACCAAATATACCCAAATAATTTGGAAAATAGCACAGCCAATGACCATTTTTACGCACATTTTTACCTATTCCAACCTACCCTACATAACCTTACCTAAGTAGACGTAGTATATCCGAAGGTAGATTTGATTAAAGTTGGTGAAATTTATGCTGTCCCACCTAAATTGTACCTAATTTAAGGGAATTCCCACCAAATGTACCCAAATGTTTTGATTCATAGCACAGTCAATGTCCAATTTTACCCACATTTTCACCTATTCCATACATCCTACCCTACACCACCTTACCTAACCTAACTTAGCATATCCAAAGCCAGATTTGATTAAAGTTGTAAAAAATTGTGCTGGCCAACCTAAATTCAACCTAATCCAACCCAATTTCCACCATATATATCCTAATGTTTTGTAACATAGCACAGCCAATGCCCATTTTTCCAACATTTTCACCTTTCCAACCTACCCTACACAACCTTACCTAACCTAGCAGATCCAAAGCTAGATTAGATTAAAGTTGGTGAAATTTAAGCTAACACACCTAATTTAAGACAATTTCCACCAAATATACCAAAATGTTATGTTTCATAGCACATCCAAAGCTCATTTTAGCCAAGTTTTCACCTATTCCATCCTTCCCTACACAACCTTACTTAACCTGACCTAGCATATCCTAAGTTAGATTTAAATGAAAGTTGGTTTAATTTATGGTGTCCCACCTAAATTTTACCTAATTTGAGTCACTTTCTACCAAATTACCCAAAATGTTTTGTACCATAGCACAGGCAAAGCCCATTTTACCCAAGTTTTAACTTTTGCCATCTAAATTTATTGCATATTTCCAATATCCGACATCTAGTCTTTGATATAACATACCTAGTTCCCAAGACCATTTCAGAGAGCTAATGCTGTGTCCATCTAGCTATTTCTAATATCCAGATGTGTTTTTTATTATATATTCATCCAACCCAGACCTAACCTAACCTTTCCTAATACAACATTAGGTGAATTCATGCAAAATAACCCAGTCAAAACCCTAAATTCTACTGAATGTACCTATGCACATCACATCGACAGCACGAGTTGACTGTTAAGAGCTGTTACTGCCTACTCCCAACTCCCATTCCACCCTAGATTATAGATAATTTTGATAATATATTTTTATGTGAAGTATTTTATTAATAGACATTTTCCTCAAATTACCACAAATCAAACCACCTTGGACCTATGCACGTTTATGAACGTGCATATATATACCCATATATATGCACGTAGCATGGGTATATATGTGCATATATACCCATGTAGAAGTTTGCAAACAGGACACCTAGGGGAGAACCCATGGCGACCCCATCTACTTGCTTATACATGTGCCCATCCGGGCACAAGAAGGGTGCCTCTTTAGTACAAGCTTGGAGTAGTTTCCTCAGAATATTTTCTGGTATGTCAAGAGGAGTACAGGCTGGATCACGATACACTCTGTCGGCTATCATCCCGATTGTCTCGTCCACAGGTATGTTGGTAAACAGCGATTCTACGTCCAACGAGGCTCTTATCCCTGTGGCCCGTGTGCCCCGCAGTAAGTCAACAAATTCCTTTGGAGACTTCAGGCTGAAGGCGCAGGGAACATAAGGAGTCAGCAGGCCGTTGAGACGCTTCGCCAGTCTGTACGTGGGTGTGGGTATCTGGCTAATGATTGGCCGAAGTGGGTTTCCAGGCTTGTGTGTCTTGACATTTCCATACGCATATCCATACACCATAGGTTCTCCCCTAGGTGTCCTGTTTGCAAACTTCTACATGGGTACCATCGAGCAAAAAGTCTTAGTCGACATGAACTTGAAACCGGCCATATACTGCAGGTATGTTGACGACATTTTTACACAGGTACCTGATGTCAGACATCTGCAGGAGCTGAAGGAGGCATTTGAGCAGAGTTCCGTGCTGCGTTTCACTTACGAGATGGAAAAGGATGGGAAGCTGCCCTTTCTAGATGTAACAGTCATGGAAAAGAGCGGAGGTTTCCACACTGCAGTCTACACTAAGGAAACGAACATAGGAATGTGCCTAAATGCCAACAGCGACTGCCCAGACAGGTACAAGAGGAGTGTTGTTAACGCATATGTCGACCGTGCTCTCAGCCACAGCTCAGAATGGAAGCAAGTCGACGAAGAACTCTGTAGGGTAAGGTAGGTCCTAGTCAACAACGGCTTCTCCAATGGTTTCGTCGAAGACATCATAAGAAGGAAAGTGAAACGCCATGCAACCTCTGAAGAGACAACTAACACAACACCTATACCCCCTATTAGACTATTTTACAGGAACTTCTTTTCCACAGCTCATAAAACGGAGGAAAGGGTCCTGAAAGATATTGTAATAGAAACGTTATCCCTACAGACAAAAATCAGAGGATACAACTGACGATTTACTATAAAACCAGAAAAACGGCCAGCCTACTCATGAGAAACTCTCCAGACACAAAACAGAACGCTTTAAAGGAGACTAACGTCGTCTATGCCTTCAAATGCCCTCTTGGGGACTGTAAGCTCCAAAAAACCCAGTATATAGGCAAGACAACATCTCTTTCTAGGCGTTTAACGATGCATAAGCAACAGGGCTCCATTAAGGAACATATAATCTCTTCCCACAACCAAACCATCGCCAGAGAAATCCTAGTAAACAACACAGAAATCATCGATAGATACAGCGATAGCAGGCGGCTTGACGTTTGCGAGGCACTACACATCAAGAAGTCAACACCAGCAATCAACAGCCAATTAATGCACAACTATATTCTACCCACCTCAAGACTCCACTCCAATATAGAAGCATCAAGAAATATGGACCAATAGGCTTTCTACATACACTTCTATTCAATACCCATTGTTTCGTGTTCTGTCTTGTGTTGATGAAATTAATACCCTATTAATGCCACCTCTTGTTCTGTCTTGTGTTGATGAAATTAATACCCTATTAATGCCACCTCACTAAAATGTAGATATAAAATCGGAGATGCGTAAGTTCTATTCAGTTGTGTATTTGTAAACTAAAGTCTTTGAAAATGTAATAAGTTTTACGAAACGCGCTCGTGTCGCGTCAGACTAGAAATAAAAATGAATTTTGGAGAATTGATTTTTTATTTACCTCCAACAGTGAAAAGAAATGTACGAAAGATTGAGAAAATTCGTGTTAGAATTATTAATCTTACTTTTTCGGTCATATTTAATAATATATATATATATATATATATATATATATATATATATATATATATATATATATATATATATATATATATATATATATATATATATATATTATTTCAGAGTTAAATGTCAAGTTTTTCCCTGAGTGCTCTGTGTTCCCTTCTCTGAGGCTGTGGGTCCCTATAATTGCACCAGTGGTGGTACCCCCCCATATATATATATATATATATATATATATATATATATATATATATATATATATATATATATATATATATATATATATATATATATATATATATATTCATGCATTAATATTTTGATTACTAATGAACTCCCTATTGAAGTCACCACGCCTGGGGGTGTTTTCATACAAATGGCTAATTGCAGTTTTCATTTTTATTTGCCCTATGCTCAATAAACGATACTGGAAGAAAGATTGTCAAAGCCTAAATTGCATTTTCTAGAAAGGTGAAGAAATAGGGGGGACATTATAGAGCTGTGAGAGAATGGACATGACAAAGGGGGATATTAAATAGCTATTAAAAGTACGAACACGAAACAATGAGTATAAGTTGGATAAGTTTAGGGAAAAAGACCTGGGTAAATACTGGTTTGGTAACAGGGGATACACTGAGATACATGATAGTTCATACTCTGTGATGCTCTCCCTTGCTACATTCAAATGGCTGATGGTGGATTTCATTCATTCCTATGGACATTAAACCATCTTTGGGTGAGCACTATAAAGCTTCCAGGTCTTCCTGAATATAAATACTGTAACATTATTGAAGTGTATAAATGGAGATGAAAGGGGATATTGATAGTGGAATAGACCTACTGCAGTTCATCTAATAGAGGCAGTTAATGTTACGGTTAATATATAATAATAGTCTTATACAAGGAAGATGAAGATTGTCTGACGTCATTGGCCATTAGCGATGTCTGTGCAAGGGTCAACAGGTAACGAAATTCGGATATGACGAGAGCCGGCATTTTAATCCCCCCTTGAGCAAATTGGCAGGGACTGGGAGGCTACATTTTCCATAGAAAACCCTGACAATGACCGGCAGGGTAATTTTTTTTGGAAAAACCCTATGCCAATGACCGGCAAGGGAACCAAACGTCACCGGGGTAACGAAAATCACCTATAATGTAGACCGGCAGGGGAAAAAAATGAAAATTGCTGGTCTGCGTTATAACTCCCACTACTCACGTGTATTTTTGACCAGACCACACACTAGAAGGTAAAGGGACGACGACGTTTCGTTCCGTCCTGGACCGTTCTCAAGTCGATTCAAGCCGAATCAACTTGAGAATGGTCCAGGACGGACCGAAACGTCGTCGTCCCTTCACCTTCTAGTGTGTGGTCTGGTCAACATACTTTAGCCGTTATTGTGACTCATCGCCTACTCACGTGTAACCTGTGGAACGACCATGAGCGGCTATTGAAGGCGTAAATCGTCCAATACGTAGGAATTGTACCCAACCACTTGGACGGTTGGGGGGGGGGGATTGAATGCCGACCTGCAGGAAGCGAGACCGTACCGCTCTACCGTCCTGCCCAAGTGATTGGGAGAGAGAGGCAAGGAAGAACTGATGTATCCAGGCAGAGGATAGCGTTAACCTACAATGTACATTACTACGAATTGTTTATTGATTAATTCAATTTTTGTATAAGCAGACGACAAACTTCATATTAATTGAATTTAAATATTTAGTATTTAGGTATTGAATGTGGAAATTATTTCCCACATCATCTCCTAGTTCCCATATCCCAGGTCCCAGTCCTCATAACCCTTCTAATGGTTTTAGTCATACTGAACACTCTCCCCTCATAATTACATTACCTCACAAAGTTTGTTTATTCACACTAATCTCTGGTAGCATTAATTCCCATTTTAGCAATCCCACGTCCCAGGCAATTGAACAATATGCAGGACTTAGTTCCAGAATTACTGTTGAGGGTAAAGTTACAAGGCCTAGAGTACACGTCTCTGCCACTATAGTTTGGTATGTAAGAGTATTATGGATATAAAATTCTGCCGCTCTTTGCCTCGAAGATCTGGTCTGTTCCTCGAGTCTTTGTTAACAGTGTATATTACCTGACTGCTCTACGAGTCTATGTCGCAAGTCTGTGACTATGACTAGAACCGTGTGCAACACCTGAGCAGATGAGCCCATTAGGCCCTCCTGATCAGGTGATGCGCAGGTGTCTAATCATAATAGGTTCTGTGGCGTCCCCGGGGGTGCGCGCTTGCTGTCCGGCCGCGCGGCACTAGTCATCTGGTGGAATCTTGTTGGACTGACTCTGTGTGTTGGAGGATGGGGGGGGGAGAGGGTATAAAGGATAATGGGAGGTAAGTGTCAGTAGGTGTGTTTAGCATATGTGCAGGTGTGTAATATGAAAATGAACGTGTAGATAGCGTAGAGTTAAGCAGTGTAAGTAGTTAATAATAATAATAATAATAACAGTATGTAGGAAGGATATGTTGAGGGCATAGAGGGAGACCCTTCCCCTCCCATGGATGGACCAGGGTAGGAGATCGAGCTTTAAAGATGGGTGGTTAGGAGTAGGGCACATGAAGGAGGTTTTGGGGGGTGAGGTAGCTTTAACTTATAGCGAGGGTCTCATTCTCGTTTTTTTTTTTTTTTTTTTTAACAAAATGTCTGTTTTACGTAAGAAACAAGTATAACTTTCTCACCCAATTCTGTTTCTGGCGTAGGTCTCCGATGTCGGCGATTAGTTTTCCTGTCAGACAGGACTGTGTTCGTGGTAGGGCGTCTCAGCAGCAAATGGAGTGTGTCAATGTCCCATAATTGTTTTGTAAAGAGGGGAGGAGGGCCAACCCCAGCCTTGCTTCCAGAGCGGAACATACCCAGCACCATCACATGACCACATGGATATATATATATATATGTGTGTGTGTGTGTGTGTGTGTGTGTGTGTGTGTGTGTGTGTGTGTGTGTGCGTGCGTGCGTGTGTGCGTGTGTGTGTGTGTGTGTGTGTGTGTGTGTGTGTGTGTGTGTGTGTGTGCATGTGTGTGTGTGTGTGGGAGTAAGCATATGTGCAACTCACCTCTTTGAGACCCGAGATTGCGTTGAATGACAGCAATAGGCTGTAGCATAGCTCACACCACGCACATAGTCATGAGGTTTTCACCATATATTTAAGCAGGTGTCATGTGTCGCACCCTCCCCTCCGCTCACTCCTGTCATGCAGGTGCCAGTCAACAATTCCCCACTTCCCATTTCCCCAGTCCACCATAAACGAGGTAAACACATTATATATTTCACTGTATTTATATCAAATAATGTCTATAGCCCGAGGTAGAGATCATTTTTAATTTCGCCTTGACTCTGAGTAACGAACCTCCTCATAGTCGTGAGTGTGTCATTGTTCTTTCCCAAAGGTGAGCCATGTCCTCAACATACAAACTCCATTCATTGAGGTGTTAGTAAAGTAAACATAACCTTTAAGAGAAATGTAGCAATAGCTATTATCATATTTCTGCTGTCTCAAGTATCATTTTGATATGTAAAGCATGTCTTGAGGCGTTAACACTGTCTGTCTGTCTGTCCGTCAGTCACTTCAACCTCATTAGCACCATCGGTCAACCCCTCTGTTCCATCAGCGACACATTCGTAGATAGCACAGTTAAAAGGACCAAGGTACATCACAACTCAGCATTAACTGGACACATAGGACTGAGGAGAGGCATGTGGGGCATGGGGTCATGCCGGGTTACCTCTTTGAAAGGTGGGGTCCGACTGTGGAGAATGTAAACATCAGCCTTTACCTTAGGGGCTATTTACCAGGAACTATGAGAGTTGTTGTAGGGTATTCATAATTTATTATCCTGATACATGTGAAAGGTGTTGCAATTAGGCCAAGTTTCAGCAACTCAGCCTAAATTGAGAAGGAGAAAAAAAAAATTTAGACAATTTTTCAACAATGTTCAATTGCTTTCACAACCCACAATTGTGAACCAAAATCATTTCTATGACACTCAGCTATGACCTTACTATATAATAAAGATTTGAACCAAGGATTTTTATCCCAGATGTATTTAGTTCAATAATACAGATTTTTAAAGTTTCCCAAAAACGTATGCAACAAAATGAAGTTTATCATTATTTATAAAATCAATAAATCTACGTAGATAAGAAAAACTACATGTGTTTTTAGAGGCATAAACTCTACATATAATGTGCAAGTTTCATGTAAATTGAATAATAAATAAAGGCTGTGAAGGCAGATCTAGTTGTAAAAGTTGGAGTGGGGTAGCGTGCCACGACAAGTTACTCATACTCGCGGCTGAGAGGCCGCCACGATCTTCACTCGTGACAATGCGTGATTTACGCATTGCGGCCAGCTCGTACCTTCTATGGAGAGCTCGCATGCATCTAGCTTTCAATGCTTTTCTCTTGTTCGTTTGGTACGTCATATTGCAGTACAAATAGCAAAAATAGCATGAGTTCTGGGAGATATTGTGAGAGCGCGTCAACGATACATCCACTAGCTGAGGGACACACACAGTGACTGACTGATAAGCCACGAACCCCACCCTCTCCCTCACACGAGACTGTTGCCAATGAGTGAGTTTATATTCGTTTTATGCATAACATGTTATTTTCAACGCTATTACGAAATATTAGACTTATACAACGTAAGACACAATACCCCACCGCGCACCCAGATCGCGAGGACCGGATTCGGGAAAGTTGCAGCGGGAAATTTGACTCTAATTACGTTATTTTTCAAGATAACATAAAACGGTTTGAACCACAGTGTTGCCAGAACGTTGTAGTATTTTTCGTAAATATTCCATTTTTCTTCGGATTTTCGCGTCAAATGGGCCCTTAGCCAGCCCGACACTCCCCCACCCCCAACCAGTTGACACCCTCAGAGGTGAAGGGTGCACATACGAACACTGTGTGTCTCTGTATTCACATCAAATAATGTCAATAGCCTGAGGTATAGATCATTTAATTTCGCTTTTGACAATGAGTAACGAGCCTCAGCGTATACTTGTATTGTATTCAATTTTCTTCTATCAAATCAAATCATATCCCTGCCAACATCTAAATAGCATTTGGCATCAGTCAGTAAAAGCAGTCACTCAGGTAAAGTCAGTAAGCCTTTTTACTGAATGAGGGAAACCTTTATTTACATCTTAAAAGGTAAGTACCAGTCTTCAATTTTCTCTCTATCAAATCAAATCAAATCAGAACCAGCATCTGTTAGTAAACTTGGTCAAAGACGGTCAGTATACATTTACTGAATTCCAACCCAACATAAACACCGTGTCTCAGCAAATCGCTGAGACGGTCCTCCTCCAGCAAACACACCGCGGTCTATCCTCCGCTCTACCTCAACCGCGCATTCATTCTTAAAAGTTTTTTTTTTTTTGCCCGGGGCGAGTATGTTTAAAGGTCCGCATTCTCTTTCTCCCATAGGTAAGCGAAGTTCCCCCCCCATACAAATTCCAAGCATTATGGTGTTAGTAAAGTAATCATTTCATATAAGGCTAATGTAGCAATGTCTACTAGCTGGGTTAGACAAAAACATGTGACAATAGTATTTCGTTCGTTCTGTGTTTTACACGACGAGAGCGGGTATGAAAGTGACGCCACACACCTAAGTCGCAACAAGATGCACATTTAGTTTGTTTTCACATTTCTTATCGAGTGTGTAGATTTAGTTTTAAACAAAGGTGTACCACTAGTCCATGAACTACGAGTCTCTCAGTAACTCAGTAAAAGGCCCCCACACAGCCCCACACCACATAGCGCGCACGAGGCACATATTGTATGGCGGGGAGCAGGTAGGAGCGGCGTGACCTCTTGAAGGGTGGAGTGTCAGTGGGATACATGAAAGGTGTGGCAGTATATTGTCAACATTACACAGCACCGCCCTCCCCCCCACCCTTGTGCGCTGCCTACATCACCTCCCTTTAGCAGCTTACACCTTTTTACGGTATACATAATAGATCAATAAGTAGTTAAAGGCGCAAACCCTTTATATAGTTTTATTCTTTATTAAACACTAAGACATTTACAACGACAACATTAATAATATTTGAAATGCTGGGTGTGAGTGTGTGTGTGTGTTTTCACTTTGTAACGTAATGGGTCTTATAACACAAGTAACGTAACGTAAAGTGAAAATCAACTTTTCTCCTGTCCAAAATAATATTTTGAAAATGTAGAGTGTGTCTAGCTCAGCTCCATTGAATCCAACACCAAATACAATATTACTGTGTGACTGTTAGTTCTTTTAATACACATGTAACGTGGAAAATCATTTTCTGTTGTCCAGAATAAATATTACTTTGAAATGTAAAATGTATCTAGTCAATCCCCATCTCCACTACACCAAATAAAATATTACTGTGTGACTTAGTTCTTGGAACAGACATGTAACGTATGGCGGAAAATCAGCTTTTCTGCTGTCCCTAATAAATAACACCTTGAAATGTAATGTATACTTAGTCAATCTCCGTCCCCCACTACATCCATTGCCAAATAATTATATCTGTGTATCTGTTTAGTCCTTGTAATGGCTTATATCACATTCAAGCTGATATTTTGAAATGTAAAGTGCACCTTGTCAATCTCCATCCCAACTACATCCTTCACCAAATAATTATTTATGTGTATCTGTTTAATCCTTGTAATGCTGTATATAACTTTCAAGCTGACATAGTTTGCGATATTAATGCCTTTCTATGCACTTTGTGGGCATTAGCACTGTCTGTCTGTCATTCTCTCTCGTTAGGGTCAGGCCTTCGTTAGAGCTCGGTCTTGTCTCTCCTTATCGCTGAGTTGTAACTCAGCACCAACCCTCGCTCATCCTCCCATTAGCGCTCGATTCAGCAGGTGTCTAATCTTCACCTTTAGTAGTTCTCAATGGAATAGTCGGTGTGTGTGTGTGTGTGTGTGTGTGTGTGTACTCACCTAGTTGTGCTTGCAGGGGTTGAGCTCTGGCTCTTTGGTCCCGCCTCTCAACCGTCAATCAACAGGTGTACAGGTTCCTGAGCCTATTGGGCTCTATCATATCTACACTTGAAACTGTGTATGGAGTCAGCCTCCACCACATTGCTTCCTAATGCATTCCATTTGTCAACCACTCTGACACTAAAAAAGTTCTTTCTAATATCTCTGTGGCTCATTTGGGCACTCACTTTCCACCTGTGTCCCCTAGTGCGTGTGCCCCTTGTGTTAATTAAATAGCCTGTCTTTTTCAACCCTGTCGATTCCCTTGAGAATCTTGAATGTGGTGATCATGTCCCCCCCAAACTCTTCTGTCTTCCAACGAAGTGAGGTTTAATTCCCGTAGTCTCTCCTCGTAGCTCATACCTCTCAGCTCGGGTACTAGTCTGGAGGCAAACCTTTGAACCTTTTCCAGTTTAGTCTTATGCTTGACTAGATATGGACTCCATGCTGGAGCCGCATACTCCAGGATTGGTCTGACATATGTGGTATATAATGTTCTGAAAGATTCCTTAGACAAGTTTCTAAAGGCCGTTCTTATGTTAGCCAACCTGGCATATGCTGCTGATGTTATCCTCTTGATATGAGCATCAGGGGACAGGTCTGGCGTGATATCAACCCCCAGGTCTTTCTCTCTCTCTGACTCTTGAAGTATTTCGTCTCCCAAGTGATACCTTGTATCTGGTCTCCTGCTTCCTACCCCTATCTTCATTACATTACATTTGCTTGGGTTAAACTCTAACATGTGTGTGTGTGAGTGTGTGTGTGTGTGTGTGTGTGTGTGTGTGTGTGTGTGTGTGTGTGTGTGTGTGTGTGTGTGTGTGTGTGTGTGTGTGTGTGTGTGTGTGTTATAACAGAGGAACTTAGTTTTTTAGTTTTAAAATACTTTCAGTTGATAACTGTTAACTACATAGGAATGGATAGACCGGTTGTTCTGTGTAAAAGCCTTTTCTCTTCACTTGTGCTAAGTGAGCCAGACAAAATGCGGCATTCCACTATTAGCAAGGCAATAAGGTTTCTTTTAGCGGTTCAACATATCAAACATAATAAGTGTAGATTTAGTTTTTCACATTTCATATCGAGTGTGTAGATTTAGTTTAAACAAAGGTGTGCCACTAGTCCATGAACTAAGAGAGGTGAGTTAGGAAGAAAGACTGTGAAATATGCACCACATCATGCTGGAAAACAGAAGAGTGTGGGGAGACGTGATCACAGGGAACTTGTCGGGCGAGCGAGGGAGCCGGTCGGCCGAGCAGACAGCACACTGAACTTGTGATCCTGTGGTCCCGGGTTCGATCCCGGGCGCCGGCGAGACACAATGGGCAGAGTTTCTTTCACCGTATGCCCCTGTTGCCTAGCAGTAAAATAGGTACCTGGGTGTTAGTCAGCTGTAATGGGCTGCTTCCTGGGGGTGGAGGCCTGGTCGAGGACCGGGCCGCGGGGACACTAAAGCCCCGAAATCATCTCAAGATAACCTACAAAATTATATTATTTTTTGTTAACTGTGTGATAACACAATATACCTCATAGTCTCTTCTTCTGCCTCCCACTAGTCAATAAACACAATTTTGTATAATTTCTTGACTAAAATAGCACTCCGATACATCTTTGCACATCCTAATTTTCATTGACACGAGCACAAACCGTCAATTACGATTCATGCCATCAAAGGGAATCTCACTACTGCATGGATGTCTTGTGTTAAATAATCCGTCTTTACGTAGCTTATCATTCCTTTGAGAAACTTATATGTGGTGATTATATCTCCCGAGTCCACACAAAACTGTCACAACATGCAACTTTTGTTTTCATATCTCATCCAGGTATTTTACTTTGTAAAAAACACCGAAATAAAGCGAGGTAAAACATTTTTTTTTTATTATTCAATGCAAATCTAATGCAGTAGCTGCGCCTCACCTGATCAGAAGGGCCTAATGGGCTCACCTGCTCAGGTATTGCGCACGATTCTATTCATAAACTTCACTACTTGATACAAGTCTATGGTACAATTCTATTTCATAAGTTTGTATTAGCTTAGTAACAGAGTTGTAAACTCTGTTTACAACTCTGTTAAATATATATATATATATATATATATATATATATATATATATATATATATATATATATATATATATATATATATATATATATATATATATATATATATATATATATATATATATAGGGTGCTGGCTAGGGATCGAGTCTCCTGGTGGGAAAGTGTTCTAAAGTTGTATACTTCACTCTCGTGTTTAGGAGAGTTGTGCCTCAAGCATAGACACAGTGTTCTCCCATATTAACAGGGACTTGATGAAAAAACGTAAAAATGAACCCTCACTTGCTCTAGTGCTCTTGGGAGGTGGTAGTCTTTGGAGTGTATAAATACTCCGAAATTACCATCTCTTTTAGGGGTCTGAGCAGGTGGTGGAGTGGGTTAAGGCGTACCTGTTATGCCAGTTGCTGGAAGGCTTCTGTGCTGGCTAGGGTTCGAGTCTCCTGGTGGGAAAGTGTTCTAAAGTTGTATACTTCACTCTCGTGTTTAGGAGAGTTGTGCCTCAAGCATAGACACAGTGTTCTCCCATATTAACAGGGACTTGATGAAAAAACGTAAAAATGACCCCTCACTTGCTCTAGTGCTCTTGGGAGGTGGTAGTCTTTGGAGTGTATAAATACTCCGAAATTACCATCTCTTTTAGGGGTCTGAGCAGGTGGTGGAGTGGGTTAAGGCGTACCTGTTATGCCAGTTGCTGGAAGGCTTCTGTGCTGGCTAGGGTTCGAGTCTCCTGGTGGGAAAGTGTTCTAAAGTTGTATACTTCACTCTCGTGTTTAGGAGAGTTGTGCCTCAAGCATAGACACAGTGTTCTCCCATATTAACAGGGACTTGATGAAAAAACGTAAAAATGACCCCTCACTTCCTCTAGTGCTCTTGGGAGGTGGTAGTCTTTGGAGTGTATAAATACTCCGAAATTACCATCACTTTTAGGGGTCTGAGCAGGTGGTGGAGTGGGTTAAGGCGTACCTGTTATGCCAGTTGCTGGAAGGCTTCTGTGCTGGCTAGGGTTCGAGTCTCCTGGTGGGAAAGTGTTCTAAAGTTGTGTATATATATATATATATAAATAAATAAATATATATATATATATATATATATATATATATATATATATATATATACATATATATATATATATATATATATATATATATATATATATATATATATATATATATATATATATATATATATACGAACAAGCTTGAATGGTCCCCAGGACAATATGCAACTGAAAACTCACACCCCAGAAGTGACTCGAACCCATACTCCCAGGAGCAAAGCAACTGGTATGTACAAGACGCCTTAATCCACTTGACCATCACGACCGGACAAAATGAGGTGATAGCCGAGGCTATTTGAACCACCCCACCGCCGGCACTCGGATAGTAATCTTGGGCATAGCATTTTACCAAATCACCTCATTCTTTGGGGCACACGTGAGGAACACAAATGCGAACAAGCCTGAATGGTCCCCAGGACAATATGCAACTGAAAACTCACACCCCAGAAGTGACTCGAACCCATACTCCCAGGAGCAAAGCAACTGGTATGTACAAGACGCCTTAATCCACTTGACCATCACGACCGGACAAAATGAGGTGATAGCCGAGGCTATTTGAACCACCCCACCGCCGGCACTCGGATAGTAATCTTGGGCATAGCATTTTACCAAATCACCTCATTCTTTGGGGCACACGTGAGGAACACAAATGCGAACAAGCCTGAATGGTCCCCAGGACAATATGCAACTGAAAACTCACACCCCAGAAGTGACTCGAACCCATACTCCCAGGAGCAAAGCAACTGGTATGTACAAGACGCCTTAATCCACTTGACCATCACGACCGGACAAAATGAGGTGATAGCCGAGGCTATTTGAACCACCCCACCGCCGGCACTCGGATAGTAATCTTGGGCATAGCATTTTACCAAATCACCTCATTCTTTGGGGCATACGTGAGGAACACAAATGCGAACAAGCCTGAATGGTCCCCAGGACAATATGCAACTGAAAACTCACACCCCAGAAGTGACTCGAACCCATACTCCCAGGAGCAAAGCAACTGGTATGTACAAGACGCCTTAATCCACTTGACCATCACGACCGGACAAAATGAGGTGATAGCCGAGGCTATTTGAACCACCCCACCGCCGGCACTCGGATAGTAATCTTGGGCATAGCATTTTACCAAATCACCTCATTCTTTGGGGCACACGTGAGGAACACAAATGCGAACAAGCCTGAATGGTCCCCAGGACAATATGCAACTGAAAACTCACACCCCAAAAGTGACTCGAACCCATACTCCCAGGAGCAAAGCAACTGGTATGTACAAGACGCCTTAATCCACTTGACCATCACGACCGGACAAAATGAGGTGATAGCCGAGGCTATTTGAACCACCCCACCGCCGGCACTCGGATAGTAATCTTGGGCATAGCATTTTACCAAATCACCTCATTCTTTGGGGCACACGTGAGGAACACAAATGCGAACAAGCCTGAATGGTCCCCAGGACAATATGCAACTGAAAACTCACACCCCCAGAAGTGACTCGAACCCATACTCCCAGGAGCAAAGTAACTGGTATGTACAAGACGCCTTAATCCACTTGACCATCACGACCGGACAAAATGAGGTGATAGCCGAGGCTATTTGAACCACCCCACCGCCGGCACTCGGATAGTAATATTGGGCATAGCATTTTACCAAATCACCTCATTCTTTGGGGCACACGTGAGGAACACAAATGCGAACAAGCCTGAATGGTCCCCAGGACAATATGCAACTGAAAACTCACACCCCAGAAGTGACTCGAACCCATACTCCCAGGAGCAAAGCAACTGGTATGTACAAGACGCCTTAATCCACTTGACCATCACGACCGGACAAAATGAGGTGATAGCCGAGGCTATTTGAACTACCCCACCGCCGGCACTCGGATAGTAATCTTGGGCATAGCATTTTACCAAATCGCCTCATTCTTTGGGGCACACGTGAGGAACACAAATGCGAACAAGCCTGAATGGTCCCCAGGACAATATGCAACTGAAAACTCACACCCCAGAAGTGACTCGAACCCATACTCCCAGGAGCAAAGCAACTGGTATGTACAAGACGCCTTAATCCACTTGACCATCACGACCGGACAAAATGAGGTGATAGCCGAGGCTATTTGAACCACCCCACCGCCGGCACTCGGATAGTAATCTTGGGCATAGCATTTTACCAAATCACCTCATTCTTTGGGGCACACGTGAGGAACACAAATGCGAACAAGCCTGAATGGTCCCCAGGACAATATGCAACTGAAAACTCACACCCCAGAAGTGACTCGAACCCATACTCCCAGGAGCAAAGCAACTGGTATGTACAAGACGCCTTAATCCACTTGACTATCACGACCGGACAAAATGAGGTGATAGCCGAGGCTATTTGAACCACCCCACCGCCGGAACTCGGATAGTAATCTTGGGCATAGCATTTTACCAAATCACCTCATTCTTTGGGGCACACGTGAGGAACACAAATGCGAACAAGCCTAAATGGTCCCCAGGACAATATGCAACTGAAAACTCACACCCCAGAAGTGACTCGAACCCATACTCCCAGGAGCAAAGCAACTGGTATGTACAAGACGCCTTAATCCACTTGACCATCACGACCGGACAAAATGAGGTGATAGCCGAGGCTATCTGAACCACCCCACCGCCGGCACTCGGATAGTAATCTTGGGCATAGCATTTTACCAAATCACCTCATTCTTTGGGGCACACGTGAGGAACACAAATGCGAACAAGCCTGAATGGTCCCCAGGACAATATGCAACTGAAAACTCACACCCCTGAAGTGACTCGAACCCATACTCCCAGGAGCAAAGCAACTGGTATGTACAAGACGCCTTAATCCACTTGACCATCACGACCGGACAAAATGAGGTGATAGCCGAGGCTATTTGAACCACCCCACCGCCGGCACTCGGATAGTAATCTTGGGCATAGCATTTTACCAAATCACCTCATTCTTTGGGGCACACGTGAGGAACACAAATGCGAACAAGCCTGAATGGTCCCCAGGACAATATGCAACTGAAAACTCACACCCCAGAAGTGACTCGAACCCATACTCCCAGGAGCAAAGCAACTGGTATGTACAAGACGCCTTAATCCACTTGACCATCACGACCGGACAAAATGAGGTGATAGCCGAGGCTATTTGAACCACCCCACCGCCGGCACTCGGATAGTAATCTTGGGCATAGCATTTTACCAAATCACCTCATTCTTTGGGGCACACGTGAGGAACACAAATGCGAACAAGCCTGAATGGTCCCCAGGACAATAAGCAACTGAAAACTCAGTTGCTTTGCTCCTGGGAGTATGGGTTCGAGTCACTTCTGGGGTGTGAGTTTTCAGTTGCATATTGTCCTGGGGACCATTCAGGCTTGTTCGCATTTGTGTTCCTCACGTGTGCCCCAAAGAATGAGGTGATTTGGTAAAATGCTATGCCCAAGATTACTATCCGAGTGCCGGCGGTGGGGTGGTTCAAATAGCCTCGGCTATCACCTCATTTTGTCCGGTCGTGATGGTCAAGTGGATTAAGGCGTCTTGTACATACCAGTTGCTTTGCTCCTGGGAGTATGGGTTCGAGTCACTTCTGGGGTGTGAGTTTTCAGTTGCATATTGTCCTGGGGACTATTCAGGCTTGTTCGCATTTGTGTTCCTCACGTGTGCCCCAAAGAATGAGGTGATTTGGTAAAATGCTATGCCCAAGATTACTATCCGAGTGCCGGCGGTGGGGTGGTTCAAATAGCCTCGGCTATCACCTCATTTTGTCCGGTCGTGATGGTCAAGTGGATTAAGGCGTCTTGTACATACCAGTTGCTTTGCTCCTGGGAGTATGGGTTCGAGTCACTTCTGGGGTGTGAGTTTTCAGTTGCATATTGTCCTGGGGACCATTCAGGCTTGTTCGCATTTGTGTTCCTCACGTGTGCCCCAAAGAATGAGGTGATTTCGTAAAATGCTATGCCCAAGATTACTATCCGAGTGCCGGCGGTGGGGTGGTTCAAATAGCCTCGGCTATCACCTCATTTTGTCCGGTCGTGATGGTCAAGTGGATTAAGGCGTCTTGTACATACCAGTTGCTTTGCTCCTGGGAGTATGGGTTCGAGTCACTTCTGGGGTGTGAGTTTTCAGTTGCATATTGTCCTGGGGACCATTCAGGCTTGTTCGCATTTGTGTTCCTCACGTGTGCCCCAAAGAATGAGGTGATTTGGTAAAATGCTATGCCCAAGATTACTATCCGAGTGCCGGCGGTGGGGTGGTTCAAATAGCCTCGGCTATCACCTCATTTTGTCCGGTCGTGATGGTCAAGTGGATTAAGGCGTCTTGTACATACCAGTTGCTTTGCTCCTGGGAGTATGGGTTTGAGTCACTTCTGGGGTGTGAGTTTTCAGTTGCATATTGTCCTGGGGACCATTCAGGCTTGTTCGCATTTGTGTTCCTCACGTGTGCCCCAAAGAATGAGGTGATTTGGTAAAATGCTATGCCCAAGATTACTATCCGAGTGCCGGCGGTAGGGTGGTTCAAATAGCCTCGGCTACCACCTCATTTTGTCCGGTCGTGATGGTCAAGTGGATTAAGGCGTCTTGTACATACCAGTTGCTTTGCTCCTGGGAGTATGGGTTCGAGTCACTTCTGGGGTGTGAGTTTTCAGTTGCATATTGTCCTGGAGACCATTCAGGCTTGTTCGCATTTGTATTCCTCACGTGTGCCCCAAAGAATGAGGTGATTTGGTAAAATGCTATGCCCAAGATTACTATCCGAGTGCCGGCGGTGGGGTGGTTCAAATAGCCTCGGCTATCACCTCATTTTGTCCGGTCGTGATGGTCAAGTGGATTAAGGCGTCTTGTACATACCAGTTGCTTTGCTCCTGGGAGTATGGGTTCGAGTCACTTCTGGGGTGTGAGTTTTCAGTTGCATATTGTCCTGGGGACCATTCAGGCTTGTTCGCATTTGTGTTCCTCACGTGTGCCCCAAAGAATGAGGTGATTTGGTAAAATGCTATGCCCAAGATTACTATCCGAGTGCCGGTGGTGGGGTGGTTCAAATAGTCTCGGCTATCACCTCATTTTGTCCGGTCGTGATGGTCAAGTGGATTAAGGCGTCTTGTACATACCAGTTGCTTTGCTCCTGGGAGTATGGGTTCGAGTCACTTCTGGGGTGTGAGTTTTCAGTTGCATATTGTCCTGGGGACCATTCAGGCTTGTTCGCATTTGTGTTCCTCACATGTGCCCCAAAGAATGAGGTGATTTGGTAAAATGCTATGCCCAAGATTACTATCCGAGTGCCGGCGGTGGGGTGGTTCAAATAGCCTCGGCTATCACCTCATTTTGTCCGGTCGTGATGGTCAAGTGGATTAAGGCGTCTTGTACATACCAGTTGCTTTGCTCCTGGGAGTATGGGTTCGAGTCACTTCTGGGGTGTGAGTTTTCAGTTATATATATATATATATATATATATATATATATATATATATATATATATATGCAGTCTACACTAAGGAAACAAACATAGGAATGTGCCTAAATGCCAACAGCGACTGCCCTGACAGGTACAAGAGGAGTGTTGTTAACGCATACGTCGACCGTGCTCTCAGCCACAGCTCAGAATGGAAGCAAGTCGACGAAGAACTCTGTAGGGTAAGGCAGGTCCTAGTCAATAACGGCTTCTCCAATGGTTTCATCGAAGACATCATAAGAAGGAAAGTGAAAAGCCATGCAACCTCTGAAGAGACAACTAACACAACACCTATACCCCCTATTAGACTATTTTACAGGAACTTCTTTTCCACAGCTCATAAAACGGAGGAAAGGGTCCTGAAAGATATTGTTAATAGAAACGTTATCCCTACAGACAAAAATCAGAGGATACAACTGACGATTTACTATAAAACCAGAAAAACGGCCAGCCTACTCATGAGAAACTCTCCAGACACAAAACAGAACGCTTTAAAAGAGACTAATGTCGTCTATGCCTTCAAATGCCCACTTGGGGACTGTAAGCTCCAAAAAACCCAGTATATAGGCAAGACAACAACATCTCTTTCTAGGCGTTTAACGATGAATAAGCAACAGGGCTTCATTAAGGAACATATAATCTCTTCCCATAACCAAACCATTGCCAGAGAAATCCTAGTAAACAACACAGAAATCATCGATAGATACAGCGATAGCAGGCGGCTTGACGTTTGCGAGGCACTACACATCAAGAAGTCAACACCAGCAATCAACAGCCAATTATTGCACAACTATATTCTACCCACCTCAAGACTCCGCTCCAATATAGAAGCATCAAGAAATATGGACCAATAGGCTTTCTACAAACACTTCTATTCAATACCCATTGTTTCTGTTCTGTCTTGTGTTGATACTTTTAATACCCTATTAATATCCCCTCCTGTTCTGTCTTGTGTTAATGCCACATCACCCTTCCCACCTCACTCAAATGTAGATATAAAATCAGAGATACGTTCTAATCAGTTGTGTATTTGTGAAGTCTTTGAAAATGTAATAAGTTTTACGAAACGCGCCCGTGTCGCGTCAGACTAGAAATAAAAATGAATTTTGGAGAAGTGATTTTTGATTTACCTCCAACAGTGAAGCGTAATGTACGAAAGATTGAGAAAATTCGTGTTAGAATTATTAATCTTACTTTTTCGGTCATATTTAATAATATATATATATATATATATATATATATATATATATATATATATATATATATATATATATATATATATATATATATATATATGACAGTGTCAGACCAAGGAGGAAGAATTGAAACAGGAATTTCCTTAAGAACTTTCGTATATTAATACGTCTTAAGAAGGACTGTCACATTTTTCATTAATTTTCCTGATTTACAAACACACACACACACACACACACACACACACACACACACACACACACACACACACACACACACACACACACACACACACGCACACACAGTTAGTTTAGTTCATTTATTATGCACCCCATACCCATCTTGTGGGCGGTAGTGGAAAGGGTTACAGAGGCACATAATGGGCTCAGGGACTGAACCCCACAATTCATTTAGCTAAGCAAGTTACAATCTTGATGAGCTAGTTACAAAATTCAATATAAGTCATCACATCAACAATGGGTTCGAGATCGACCTCAAGTACAGGTTCTAAATTAAGCAACTGACATATGTGGAGAGCTAGTGTCAAAATTTATATGTTTGTCCTGCACACCGCCCCCCATCCAGTGGGCAGCGGTGGATAGGTTACAATCACTTAGTTACTACCTACAGTTAGCAAACTGGGGATATTTGGCTAAAATTTCTGGTAGCAGATCATTTTGAATGAAATATTGACACATCGCTGGAACATTGGTTATAGAATTGTCTCTAAATTCACGTAAATTCAATTTTACGTATACAAATTTACGTAATTCAATATTACGTATCTAAATTCACGTACACACACACACACACACACACACACACACACACACAAAGGTGTCTGCTGGAGCTGGATGTGACAAAGGCTGTTGGGCCTGACAGAATCTCACCATGGATACTAAAGGAAGGTGCAGAAGCACTAAGTGTGCCACTCTGTATGGTGTATAACAGGTCACTGGAATCAGGAGACTTACCAGAAAGTTGGAAGACAGCTAAAGTGGTCCCAATATACAAAAGGGTGACAGGCAAGAGGCACTGAATTACAGGCCAGTTTCCTTAACTTGTATACCATGCAAGGTGATGGAGAAGATCGTGAGGAAAAGGCTCATAGAGCATCTGGAGAGAAATAACTTTGTAACGCACCACCAACATGGGTTCAGGGAAGGTAAATCGTGCCTCACAGGTTTAATAGAATTTTATGACCAGGCAACAAAAATTAGGCAGGAAAGAGAAGGGTGGGCCGACTGCATTTTACTGGATTGCCAAAAAGCCTTTGACACAGTACCCCATAAAAGGCTGTTAAAAAAGTTGGAGCAACAGGCAAGAGTAAAAGGGAAGGTGCTACAGTGGATAAGGGAGTACTTTAGCAACAGGAAACAGCGAGTAACGGTGAGGGGGGAGACATCAGAGTGGCGAGATGTCACCAGCGGAGTCCCACAGGGCTCAGTACTTGGACCCATCCTGTTTCTAATATATGTGAACGATCTTCCGGAGGGTATAGACTCATTCCTCTCAATGTTTGCTGATGATGCAAAAATTATAAGAAGAATCAAGACGGATGAAGATAGACAGAGACTAGAGGATGACCTGGATAAACTGGAGGAATGGTCTAGAAAATGGCTGCTAAAGTTCAACTCGGGAAAGTGTAAGGTGATGAAATTAGACGATGGGAGCAGGAGGCTGAACACAAGGTATCATCTGGGAGGTGAAATCCTGCAGGAGTCAAATAGAGAGAAAGACCTGGGGGTTGATATCACACCGAACTTGTCCCCAGAGGCCCACATCAAAAGAATATCATCAGCGGCATATGCTAGACTGGCCAATATAAGAACTGCCCTCAGAAACTTGTGTAAGGAATCTTTCAGAACCCTGTATACCACTTATGTAAGACCAATCCTGGAGTATGCAGCTCCAGCCTGGAGTCCATACCTAGTTAAACACAAGACAAAGTTAGAGAAGATTCAGCGGTATGCCACCAGGCTCGTCCCGGAACTGAGAGGATTGAGCTATGAGGAAAGGCTAAAGGAGCTGAACCTCACATCCCTGGAAAACAGAAGAGTAAGGGGAGACATGATAACCACCTACAAAATTCTCAGGGGAATTGACAGGGTGGACAAAGACAAACTCTTCAGCACGGTTGGGACACGAACAAAGGGACACAGGCGGAAACTTAGTACCCAGATGAGCCACAGAGACGTAAGAATTTTTTCAGTGTCAGAGTAGTTAATAAATGGAATGCACTAGGAAGTGATGTAGTGGAGGCTGACTCCATAAACAGTTTCAAATGTAGATATGATAGAGCCCAGTAGGCTCAGGAATCTGTACACCAGTTGATTGACAGTTGAGAGGCGGGACCAAAGAGCCAATGCTCAACCCCCGCAAGCACAATTAGGTGAGTACAATTAGGTGAGTACACACACACACACACACATATACATACCCTTTTCCGTTTCTCCCATGAAACACCTCCAATAAACTCTTTGCTCTCCCATTTCCTTCCTGTTCATCCTCTACCCCTTCCATTTCCATCCCACATTCTTCAATTACCGTTCCATTCCTCATTAACCCATCACTCGCTATCACGCTTTCCACAGTGCTTCCACCATATATATTTAACTAGTCTCATATTTATCTAGTTACCCTTCCATTATACCAATTCCTTCCCCATCCCTACATCCACCCTCCCTTTCCATTCCCCCATCACTCACCTATGATATTTATGACCTTGGTCTCGACGGCTGTCCTGAAGGATGGACCCTCACCCATCACCTCACACTTGAAGACCCCTGAAGTGTCCTCGGACACATTCTTGAGGACAACTGACTCCCGCGTCGACTCCTCCTCCTGGTGAGAGAGAGAGAGAGAGAGAGAGAGAGAGAGAGAATGAGAGAGAGAATGACAAACAGTGTATCTAATTTGTTGACAAGCAAACATGTGCCTTATCTCTTTAACATATTCATTCAACTTCTGCATATAAATACATGACCTGATATCAAGGAAAACATTGGGAACACAATAATTATACCGATATTGAGTGTTATCAAAACACTTGATCAGTTTCGATCAAATGAAAGCGATCCTCGCAAGCAATGGAACGAGATCAGATCTCGTTATCAAACAATATATAAGATTCTGTGTATTTTCTTAACTTATTGGTCGATTATAGGGTGTAGTCGCCTCAAGTGGTCGATATGTGATGGTTTATAGGTAGTGTCGTCGACTCAGTGGAGGATTATAGTGAGTGTTGTCGCCTCAGTAGAGGATTATAGGGAGTGTCGTCGCCTCAGTTGAGGTTTATAGGGAGTGTCGTCGCCTCAGTTGGGGTTTATAGGGAGTGTAGTCGCCTTAGTGGAGGATTATAGTGAGTGTCGTCGCCTCAGTAGAGGATTATAGGGAGTGTAGTCGCCTCAGTTAAGGTTTATAGGGAGTGTAGTCGCCTCAGTGGAGGATTATAGTGAGTGTCGTCGCCTCAGTTGGGGTTTATAGAGTGTGTAGTCGCCTTAGTGGTGGATTATAGTGAGTGTCGTCGCCTCAGTGGAGGATTATACGGAGTGTCGTCGCCTCAGTTGGGGTTTATAGGGAGTGTAGTCGCCTTAGTGGTGGATTATAGTGAGTGTCGTCGCCTCAGTGGAGGATTATAGGGAGTGTCGTCGCCTCAGTTGAGGATTATAGGGAGTGTCGTCGCCTCAGTGGACATCCCGGCCGAACAGAGAGTCGCATTTTGACGTATACTCTTCCTACGGCCAAAACTGGTTGTAACGCCGGGAGAGTGCACCCATGACTCACCATGGGAACGCCCTGGTAAGATCAGCCTGTACCTCAGATTCAGCTAGAGTTAATTGAAATAGCATCTGGCCCCAGCCTAGTCAGCTTGTTCCCTGTTTATGAAAATCCTGATAGTCTTAGCACAACAACCTAATGATACATTTTGATTGCTTTTTTGTACGTCATGGGCAGCTGACGCCCTCATGTGCTGACCAAGTTGGCTGAATCAGCTGGGAACAGGTCCACCCCAGACGTTCCCACATCAGTGTAAAACGCCCCCCCCCCTTCTCATTCAGTTGGATATATACCCCTGTATGATAGTTAGTAGAGAGAGAGTGGTGGAGGGTCGGAGAGTGTGTGTGAAGCTGCAGGTCCGTGAGGTGGCAGGTCATCAGGCAAGCTTCAGGAGACAGTGAATACACCCGATTGAGAGGCAGAGAGTTATCTTAAGGTAATGTGTGTGATCTTTGATATGTTTCCATGTCTGGATCCGTAACAATTTGCCAGTGTTAAAGTAGGATTTTATGAGTAGTGAATTACATAATTTGTTCTTAATAAACTCATGTTAAACTTCCCCTCTGTATCAATTGTTGAATCCCCTTAACTTCTGAATATATTTGGCTAACAACCGTCCCATAAATATTGACAGTTAAAGAAAGAGTACTCTCCAAGTCAAGCAATGTTTCTTGCCTCGTTGCTTGATATAGTAAATGGAAAGGCAGATGGTGGCAGCGTCTTAATTTATGTATATAGTGGTGTTACAATATAGTGGTGTTACATGGTCGTACAAGAAAATATTAGCTAGCGGCTGGCGAAATTGACACATCGTCCCGTTTTCTGTTTTGGGTCCTCTGGTTAGTTAGGATACGACAGTTTCTAGATGTTGGGGAGAGCTTAGGAGGACGGGCTCTCTGCATCAACACTGAAGAGTAACTAGGGTATAGGGAAGCATGGTTGTAATGTAATTTAATTGTAGTGTGGCATTGGTTGTAGGGCAGCAGTGTTGTATTTTAATAGGATTTAGTGCTGCATGGTTGTAAGATAGCATGATTGTAAGGTAGCATGTTGTAAGACATCATGTTTGGCAAGAAAGCATGGTTAAAAAAACATCATGGTTGGCAAGACAGCATGATTGCTAGCCAGCATGGTTACAAGACATCATGGTTGGCAAGACAGCATGGTTGCCAGCCAGCATGGTTACAAGACAGCATGGTTGGCCAGACAGCATGATTGCAAGACATGGTTGGCAAGAAAGCATGGTAGCCAGCGTGGTTGCAAGACATGGTTGGCAAGAAAGCATGGTTACTCACTTTCATCTGTATACCGCGAAAGGTGAAGGCATGTTTGGAGTCGTGGTTGGTGCCCTTGTAGGTGTAGAACTGGTCCTTGCCCCGCCACCAGTTGACGGTGTAGAGGTTGTGTCCGCTGCCGTGCAGCTTGAAGCGACAGGTGAGGGTGACGTCGTCTCCGGCCCTGGGCGACTCTGGCACCTCCAGGTCCGTGATCTCCACCGTCTTGTCGTATGATCTCACCTCTGCAGGATTACAGGTGAGTTTAGAGAGCGTTGACCTGTCTAGGTGCAGTGTTGGTTGGCTCTAATTACGTGTTTGTGTGTGTCAGGGTGTGTGCGTATTTGATGGAATTCGCTACAGTAGATTAGACAGACCAAAGCCTCATCTGAACCCCCCCCCTATCCATCAATGCTCTCCCCTGTATTGGCACGGGTGTCACGGAGACATCAATGCAGGTAGACTTTCATTGATGGTCTCACAAAGCACCTGTTGTATCTGGTCCAAGGTCGCCAGCTGTTGCCTTGAACGAAAATAATAAACACCTGTCACATAAGGAATGAAAATACACTGAGAGGTATACCCCATTTCCTAGTGTGTGTGTGTGTATATATATATATATATATATATATATATATATATATATATATATATATATATATATATTTATATATATATATTTATATATATATTTATATATATATATATATATATATATATATATATATATATATATATATATATATATATATATATATATTATTAAATATGACCGAAAAAGTAAGATTAATAATTCTAACACGAATTTTCTCAATCTTTCGTACATTACGCTTCACTGTTGGAGGTAAATCAAAAATCAATTCTCCAAAATTCATTTTTATTTCTAATCTGACGCGACACGGGCGCGTTTCGTAAAACTTATTACATTTTCAAAGACTTTAGTTCACAAATACACAACTGATTAGAACTTACGTATCTCCGATTTTATATCTACATTTGAGTGAGGTGGGAGGGGTGATGTGGCATTAACACAAGACAGAACAAGAGGGGATATTAATAGGGTATTAAAAGTATCAACACAAGACAGAACACAAACAATGGGTATTAAATAGAAGTGTTTGTAGAAAGCCTATTGGTCCATATTTCTTGATGCTTCTATATTGGAGCGGAGTCTTGAGGTGGGTAGAATATAGTTGTGCAATAATTGGCTGTTGATTGCTGGTGTTGACTTCTTGATGTGTAGTGCCTCGCAAACGTCAAGCCGCCTGCTATCGCTGTATCTATCGATGATTTCTGTGTTGTTTACTAGGATTTCTCTGGCAATGGTTTGGTTGTGGGAAGAGATTATATGTTCCTTAATGGAGCCCTGTTGCTTATGCATCGTTAAACGCCTAGAAAGAGATGTTGTTGTCTTGCCTATATACTGGGTTTTTTGGAGCTTACAGTCCCCAAGTGGGCATTTGAAGGCATAGACGACGTTAGTCTCTTTTAAAGCGTTCTGTTTTGTGTCTGGAGAGTTTCTCATGAGAAGGCTGGCCGTTTTTCTGGTTTTATAGTAAATCGTCAGTTGTATCCTCTGATTTTTGTCTGTAGGGATAACGTTTCTATTAACAATATCTTTCAGGACCCTTTCCTCCTGATATTGTTAATAGAAACGTTATCCCTACAGACAAAAATCAGAGGATACAACTGACGATTTACTATAAAACCAGAAAAACGGCCAGCCTTCTCATGAGAAACTGTCCAGACACAAAACAGAACGCTTTAAAAGAGACTAACGTCGTCTATGCCTTCAAATGCCCACTTGGGGACTGTAAGCTCCAAAAAACCCAGTATATAGGCAAGACAACAACATCTCTTTCTAGGCGTTTAACGATGCATAAGCAACAGGACTCCATTAAGGAACATATAATCTCTTCCCACAACCAAACCATCGCCAGAGAAATCCTAGTAATCAACACAGAAATCATCGATAGATACAGCGATAGCAGGCGGCTTGACGTTTGCGAGGCACCACACATCAAGAAGTCAACACCAGCAATCAACAGCCAATTATTGCACAACTATATTCTACCCACCTCAAGACTCCGCTCCAATATAGAAGCATCAAGAAATATGGACCAATAGGCTTTCTACAAACACTTCTATTCAATACCCATTGTTTGTGTTCTGTCTTGTGTTGATACTTTTAATACCCTATTAATATCCCGTCTTGTTCTGTCTTGTGTTAATGCCACATCACCCCTCCCACCTCACTCAAATGTAGATATAAAATCGGAGATACGTAAGTTCTAATCAGTTGTGTATTTGTGAACTAAAGTCTTTGAAAATGTAATAAGTTTTACGAAACGCGCCCGTGTCGCGTCAGACTAGAAATAAAAATGAATTTTGGAGAATTTATTTTTGATTTACCTCCAACAGTGAAGCGTAATGTACGAAAGATTGAGAAAATTCGCGTTAGAATTATTAATCTTATTTTTTCGGTCATATTTAATAATATATGTCTACAGGAAAGACTGCTACCAAAATATACAAATATATATATATATACATATATATATATTTATATATATAAATATATATATATATATATATTTATATATATATTTATATATATATTTATATATATATATATATATATATATATATATATATATATATATATATATATATGTATGTATATATATATATAAATATATATATATATATATATATATATATATATATATATATATATATATATGTATGTATATATATATATATATATATATATATATATATATATATATATATATATATATATATATATATATATATATATATATATATATATATATATATGCCTAAGGCACAACTCTCCTAAACACGAGAGTTAAGTATACAACTTTAGAACACTTTCCCACCAGGAGACTCGAACCCTAGCCAGCACAGAAGCCTTCCAGCAACTGGCATAACAGATACGCCTTAACCCGCTCCACCACCCGCTCAGACCCTTAAAAGAGATGGTAATTTCGGAGTATTTAAATACCCCAAAGATCAACACCTCCCAAGAGCACCAGAGCAAGTGAGGGGTCATTTATACGTTAATTTCATCAAGTCCCTGTTAATATGTGAAGACACAGTGTCTCTGCTTAAGGCACAACTCTCCTAAACACGAGAGTTAAGTATACAACTTTAGAACACTTTCCCACCAGGAGACTCGAACCCTAGCCAGCACAGAAACCTTCCAGCAACTGGCATAACAGGTACGCCTTAACCCGCTCCACCACCCGCTCAGACCCTTAAAAGAGATGGTAATTTCGGAGTATTTAAATACCCCAAAGATCAACACCTCCCAAGAGCACCAGAGCAAGTGAGGGGTCATTTATACGTTAATTTCATCAAGTCCCTGTTAATATGGGAAGACACAGTGTCTCTGCTTAAGGCACAACTCTCCTAAACACGAGAGTTAAGAATACAACTTTAGAACACTTTCCCACCAGGAGACTCGAACCCTAGCCAGCACAGAAGCCTTCCAGCAACTGGCATAACAGGTACGCCTTAACCCGCTCCACCACCCGCTCAGACCCTTAAAAGAGATGGTAATTTCGGAGTATTTAAATACCCCAAAGATCAACACCTCCCAAGAGCACCAGAGCAAGTGAGGGGTCATTTATACGTTAATTTCATCAAGTCCCTGTTAATATGGGAAGACACAGTGTCTCTGCTTAAGGCACAACTCTCCTAAACACGAGAGTTAAGTATACAACTTTAGAACACTTTCCCACCAGGAGACTCGAACCCTAGCCAGCACAGAAGTCTTCCAGCAACTGGCATAACAGGTACGCCTTATCCCGCTCCACCACCCGCTCAGACCCTTAAAAGAGATGGTAATTTCGGAGTATTTAAATACCCCAAAGATCAACACCTCCCAAGAGCACCAGAGCAAGTGAGGGGTCATTTATACGTTAATTTCATCAAGTCCCTGTTAATATGGGAAGACACAGTGTCTCTGCTTAAGGCACAACTCTCCTAAACACGAGAGTTAAGTATACAACTTTAGAACACTTTCCCACCAGGAGACTCGAACCCTAGCCAGCACAGAAGCCTTCCAGCAACTGGCATAACAGGTCCGCCTTAACCCTTTTACGTCTTTTAAGGGTCTGAGCGGGTGGTGGAGCGGGTTAAGGCGTACCTGTTATGCCAGTTGCTGGAAGGCTTCTGTGCTGGCTAGGGTTCGAGTCTCCTGGTGGGAAAGTGTTCTAAAGTTGTATACTTAACTGTCGTGTTTAGGAGAGTTGTGCCTTAAGCAGAGACACTGTGTCTTCCCATATTAACAGGGACTTGATGAAATTAACGTATAAATGACCCCTCACTTGCTCTGGTGCTCTTGGGAGGTGTTGATCTTTGGGGTATTTAAATACTCCGAAATTACCATCTCTTTTAAGGGTCTGAGCGGGTGGTGGAGCGGGTTAAGGCGTACCTGTTATGCCAGTTGCTGGAAGGCTTCTGTGCTGGCTAGGGTTCGAGTCTCCTGGTGGGAAAGTGTTCTAAAGTTGTATACTTAACTCTCGTGTTTAGGAGAGTTGTGCCTTAAGCAGAGACACTGTGTCTTCCCATATTAACAGGGACTTGATGAAATTAACGTTTAAATGACCCCTCACTTGCTCTGGTGCTCTTGGGAGGTGTTGATCTTTGGGGTATTTAAATACTCCGAAATTACCATCTCTTTTAAGGGTCTGAGCGGGTGGTGGAGCGGGTTAAGGCGTACCTGTTATGCCAGTTGCTGGAAGGCTTCTGTGCTGGCTAGGGTTCGAGTCTCCTGGTGGGAAAGTGTTCTAAAGTTATATATATATATATATATATACATATATATATATATATATATATATATATATATATATATATATATATATATATATATATATATATATATATATATATATATATACCTTTGTCGGTTTACATTAGGTCCTGAACAACTTCATGGTTAGACTTTACTTGCTAATTGGTCAGCAGTAAACTATTGTGGTGGTGTTAACGACCCTTCAGAGGTTGATAGCTCAAACCAAACACGAACGACACATCGTTACAGAACACGTCACGAACGAGACTTTAATACAGATTACATACAACACACAGTATTATATACTGTCCACAGTATATGATTGACATATACTGAGATATGACAGCATAAATACAATCTTTAGAGGCATACATTTCAGCAAATCATAAGATATAGTTTTTGTTAATAATTTTAGGTATTTGGAAAGGAGCAATTATAATAACTTCTAATAAGTTAATGGTGTTTTAGGCAGTTTTAAACTTCCAAGTATATTACGATAACTGTTTTATTATATATCATACAAAAACGTAAAATTATTAATCTACTAATTTTGTTGATCATTTTTATAAATGGTTAATATTGAAGATTACATTAGTTGACGTATTTACTCTTGAATAGTACTTTAGTTGACGTATTTTCTCCTGAAAAAATATATATTAGTTGACGTATTTACTCTTGAAAAATACATAAGTTGACGTATTTACTCTTGAAAAATACATTAGTTGACGTATTTACTCTTGAAGAGTACATTAGTTGATGTATTTACTCATGAGGAGTACATTAGTTGATGTATATAGTCATGAAGAGTACATTAGCTGAGGTATTCACTCTTCAGGAGAACACCACACTTTGACGTCGCAAGGCTGAGAGGTTTCCCCTGCCCCATAGCTCATGGTAAACCTTGTATTCACCCCCAAGTTTACCCTTGGAACACGATACATTATCGGGTTACTCGTTAGATCCCGACAGATGACAAGTGGGGGAACAGGGAGACGAACAGTTGTCGATTGGTTTCCAGTCAATCCTCCTTGGGGTTTGGTCACGGTGCAAATAGGTGCTGTGTGTCATGTGTGCTGTGTACTCACCTAGTTGTGCTTGCAGGGGGGTTGAGTTCTGGCTCTTTGGTCCCGCCTCTCAACTGCCAATCAACTGGTGTACAGATTCCTGAGCCTACTGGGTTCTATCATATCTACATTTGAAATTGTGAATGGAGTCAGCCTCCACCATATCACTGCCTAATGTATTCCATCTGTTAACTACTCTGACACTGAAAAAGTTCTTTCTAACGTTCCTGTGGCTCATTTGGGTACTCAGTTTCTACCTGTGTCCCCTTGTTCGTGTACCACCTGTGTTAAACAAGCAGTCGTGTGTGTGTGTTTGTGCCTTTGTGTTTGAGAGAATATATAACAACTTGACTAATTACTAACTATCCTCAAGACGCAGTTCACATAAAATGTATAAACCCAGGTACTTATTTACCATTAGGTGAACAGGGGTATGAGATGAAAAGAAACGTTACCGAATTTTTTCTGCTCCGAAAGAGATTCGAACCCTTGATATTTCGGTTTCGTACCGAAGTGGTTCATCGCTTGACCATGGCGCCATCTATACACCCCCATCTCTCTCTCTCTCTCTCTCTCTCTCTCTCTCTCTCTCTCTCTCTCTCTCTCTCTCTCTCTCTCTCTCTCTCTCTCTCTCTCTCTCTCTCTCTCTCTCTCTCTCTCTCTCTCTCTCTCCTCTCTCTCTCTCTCTCCTCTCTCTCTCTCTCTCTCTCTCTCTCTCTCTCTCTCTCTCTCTCTCTCTCTCTCTCTCTCTCTCTCTCTCTCTCTCTCTCTCTCTCTCTCTCTCTCTCTCTCTCGCTCTCTCTCTCTCTCTCTCTCTCTCTCTCTCTCTCTCTCTCTCCTCTCTCTCCTCTCTCTCTCCCTCTCTCTCTCTCTCTCTCTCTCTCTCTCTCTCTCTCTCTCTCTCTCTCTCTCTCTCTCTCTCTCTCTCTCTCTCTCTCTCTCTCTCTCTCTCTCTCTCTCTCTCTCTTCACCCTCTACTTTCGTAAATCTCGGCTGTTGTGGCACATGCTCTCCGAAGAAACACGCGGAAGTACGGAAGAGTCTATGAGGAAGCCATCTCTTATAAAGCGGAATTTGTCGACTCAGATGTTTAATTAAATTTTGATTTGAAGATATCATGACTCAGCGTTGGTATAACACCTATACTCACCTGTGGAAGTTTCAGCCAGGAAGAAGATACAGATGCACCTACAGGGCCTGCATTGTTCAGTTTTAGGGACGCGCGCGCGCGCGCGTGTGTGTGTACTCACTTAATTGTGCTTGCTGGGGATGAGCTTTGTCTCTTTGGTCCCGCCTCTCAACTGTCAATCAACTGGTGTACAGTTTCGTGAGCCTACTGGGTTCTATCAAATCTACATTTGAGACTGTGTATGGAGTCAGCCTCCACCACATAACTTCCTAGTGCATTACATTTACTCTGACACTGAAAGAAATATTTCTAACGTCTCTGGGGTTCATCTGGGTACTAGGTTTCCACCCGTGTCCCCTTGTTCGTGTCCCACACGTTCTGAAGAGTTTGTCTTTGTCCACCCTGTCAATTTCCCTGAGAATTTTGTAGGTGGTTATCATGTCTCCCCTTACTCTTCTGTTTTCAAGGGACGTGAGGTTCAGCTCCTTTAGCCTTTCCTCGTAGTTCATGCCTCTCAGTTCCGGGATGAGCCTGAAGGCATACCGCTAAAACTTCTCTAACTTTGTCTTGTGTTTAACTAGGTATGGACTCCAGGCTGGGGCTGCATACTCCATGATTGGTCTGACATAAGTTATATACAGGGTCCTGAACGATTCCTTACACAAGTTTCTAAAGGCAGTTCTTATGTTTGCCAGTCTAGCATATGCCGCTGATGATATTCTTTTGATGTGGGCCTCTGGGGGCAGGCTCGGTGTGATATCAACCCCCAGATCTTTCTCTCTATTTGACTCTTGCAGGATTTCACCTCCCAGATTGTACCTTGTGTTGAACCTCCTGCTCCCTTCGCCTAATTTCATCACCTTCCTCTTTCCTGATTTGAACTTTAGCAGCAATTTTCTAGACCATTCCTCCAGTTTGTCCAGGTCATCCTGTAGTCTCTGTCTATCTTCATCCGTCTTAATTCTTCTCATAATGTTTGCATCATCAGCAAACATTTAAAAGAACGAATATATACCCTTTGGAAAATCGTTTACACATAATTGAAAGAGGAATTGTCCAAGTACTGAGCCCTGTGGGACTCCGCTGGTGACATTTCGCCACTCTGATGTTTTCCTCCTCACCGTTACTCTCTGTTTCCTGTTGCTTTCCTGTCCCTTATCCACTGGAGCACCTTCCCTTTTACTCCTGTCTGTTGCTCTAACTTTTTAACAGCCTTTTTATGGAGTATTGTGTCAAAGGCTATCTGACAGTCCAGGAAAATGCAGTGGACCCACCCTTCTCTTTCCTGCCTAATTTTTGTTGCCTAGTCATAGAATTCTTTTAAACCTGTGAGGCACTATTTACCATCTCTGAACCCATGTTGGTGGTGCGTTACAAAGTTATTTCCCTCCAGATGCTCTACGAGCTTTTTCCTCACGATCTTCTCCATCACCTTTCATTGCATACAAGTTAGGGAAACTGGCCTGTACTTCAGTGCCTCTTGCCTGTAACCCTTCTTGTATATTGGGACCACGTTAGCTCTCTTCCAACTTACTGGTAAGTCTCCTGTTTCCAGTGACCTGTTATACACCATAGAGAGTGGCACACTTAGTGCTTCTGCACCTTCCTTTAGTATCCATGCTGAAATTCTGTCGGGCCCAACAGTCTTTGTCACATCCAGCTCCAGCAAACAACTTTTGACCTTATCACTGGTGAGGTCAAATTCCTCCAAGGTTGGTTGGTTTGCCTCCTCCTCATTTAGTGCAGGGGCTGCTCCTTGTTCTATTGTGAAGATCTCCTGGAATCTCTTGTTGAGTTCATCACGCACCTCCTTTTGTGTATGTGTGTGTGTGTGTGTGTGTGTGTGTGTATGTGTGTGTGTGTGTGTGTGTGTTTGTGTGTGTGTGTGTGTGTGTGTGTGTGTGTGTGTGTGTGTGTGTGTGTGTGTGTGTGTGTGTGTGTGTGTGTGTGTGTGTGTGTGTGTGTGTGTGTGTGTGGGTGTGTGTGTGGGTGTATACTCACCTAGTTGTGCTTGTGTGAGGGGTTGAGCTTTGGCTCTCTGGTTCCGCCTCTCAACTGTCAGTCAAGCGGTGTACAGATTCCTGAGCCTAAGAATAAATTTCCGTAGAACTGAAAGCTGGTTTGGTTATCAAGCTACTCCCTGAGGTAAATAGCAGACGGCGGGAGAGGGGGGGGGGGGCGGAGAAGAGATGACCCAATCCATTGACTTGCTCGATGCAGTAATGTTTAACTTGACGGGCTGACGCTAACGACACCTCCCCCTCCCTGTTGCCCGAAGCTGTTGCAAACCTTCAGACAGAGATCAAATGAAACAAACATGACAAAACACATTTATTCCCGCATCCCCCCTCCCCCCAGGCCACCCCAAGAGATATTATGATAACATATTCCCCCCCCCCTCTCCCTCAGGGGATAGGTTACCATAATATTAAGTTATATTATGATTTTCGGACCAAGTACGCGTTTTTGTCTTGCAAGCATGTCGTTTGACCTGACCTTACCTGACCTGACCTGACGGTGCAGAAGAAAATCTGAAGTTTGTCTTACAAATTATAAATCACTCGACGGAGAAGCGATCACCGTCTCGGATGTGTGTGTGTGTGCTTACCTAATTGTACTCACCTAGTTGTGCCTGCGGGGGTTGAGCTCTGGCTCTTTGGTCCCGCCTCTCAACTGTACACCAATAGTTGGTCCCGTACACCAACTAATGTACAGGTTCCTAAGCCAACTAGTCTCTATCATGTCTACACTTGAAGCTGTGTATGGAGTCAGCCTCCACCACATCACTTCCTAATGTATTCCGTTTGTCTACTAATCTGAGACTGAAAAAATCTTTCTAACGTCTCTATGGCTCATTTGGGCACTCAAATTCCACCTGTGTCCCCTAGTGCGTGTACCCCTTGTGGTAAATTTTTTTATCGTTAATCTACCCCTATCAATTCTTCTGAGAATCTTGTATGTGGTGATCATGTCTCTACTAACTTTTCTGTCTCCCATTTGACGTGAGGTTTAATTCCCGTAGTCTCTACTCGTAGCTAATACCGCTCAGCTCGGGTACTAGTCTGGTGGCAAACCTTTGAACCTTTTCCAGTTTAGTCTTATGTTTGACTAGATGTGGACTCCATGCAGGAGCCGCATACTCCTGGATTGTTCTGATATATGTGGTATACAAAGATCTGAAAGATTCCTTACACAAGTTTCTAAAGACCGTTCTTATGTTAGCCAACCTGGCATATGCCGCTGACGTTATCATCTTGATATGAGCTTCAGGGGACAGATGTGGCGTGATATCAACCGCCACGTCTTTCTTTCTCTCAGACTCTTCAATTATTTCGACTTCCAAATGATACCTTGTATCTGGTCTGCTCCCTACACCTATCTTCATTACATTGCATTTGCTTGGGTTAACTCTAACAACCATTTGTTTGACCAATCCTGCAGCTTGTTCAGGTCGTCTTGAAGACTCAAGCAGTCCTCCACCTCTGTCTTAATCCTTCACATGATTTTGACGTCGTCAGCAAACATTGAGAGGAATGAGTCTATACCCTCTGGGAGATCATTTACGTATATCAGAAGCAGGATACGTCCGAGTACAGAGCCCTGTGAGACTCCACTGGTGACTTCACGCCAATCTGAAGACTCACCCTTCACTGTAACTCTTTGCTTCCTATTGCTTAGGAAGCAAAGCAGTTATCCACTGGATAACTCCCTTATCCAGTGGATAAGGGAGTTATCTGTTACTCCTGCCTCTTTCTCCAGCTTATGCATCAGCCTTTTATTGGGGACTGTGTCAAAGGCTTTCCGACAATCCAAAAAATGCAGTCCGCCCGTCTTTCTCTTTCTTGCTTAATCTTTATCACCTGATCGTTGAATTATATTAAACCTGTAAAGCAAGATTTACCCTCCCTGAACCCATGTTGATGGGTTGTCACGAAGTCTCTTCTCTCCAGATGTGTTACTATGTTTTTGTCTCACGATCTTCTCAATCACTTTGCATGGCATACAAGTTAAGGACACTGGTGTGTAGTTCAGTTCCTCTTGTCTGTCGCCCTTTTTGTATATTGGTACTACATTAGCAGTCTTCCATATATCTGGTAGGTCTCCCGTTTCCAGTGACCTACTATACACTATGGAGATTGGCAAGCAGAGCGCTCCTGCACACTCTTTCAGTACAATTGTGAGATTCCGTTCGGGCCAACAGCCTTTCTCACATTTTTTTGGCATTGTTGCCACCGGAGGCGGCTAGTTTATTGTGCACCCCATACTAATCCTGTGAGCGATAGCGCAAAAAGCATTTCAGAGGGCACAAAAGGTCTTTATCAGACCTCATCTTAGATTATTACATAAACAATTTCATCTATCCTTCACACCTTATAGTTACAATGTCAGCTAGTTACAGAGAAAGTGCTATTTCAAGAGCAATACATTTACAGTAAGTCATTATACATTAATGGTAGGTCTTATCGCTAATACATAATAGTGTGACCAATGGAGATAGTCATAGGGTAGCTTCTGTTTATTATTAGTTTTCATAATAAACTACTTGTTTCTTCATCTCATATGTCGTTTATCTACTGGAAGCGAAATATGGATTCAGTGCAAGGATTTCAGGTAATTTATCCATGGTAATAAGATAGGTTGCCATATCATACAGAGTGAGCTTAGATCCATCTCTAAAAGGCTCAATTTTACTACAATCCAAGATATAGTGTTCGAGTGTGTGTCCCTGTCTTTGTCCACACAATTTTCACTTTACTTCATCTAGATCCCTATACAAGCCGAACTGCCAGAGATACTTGTAGCCAAGACTTATACGCGCTGTGACAACATCTGTTAGTCTACTTACTTTGTTACTTGCCCCATACACATGTTTTACTTCACACATTTCATTGTGATGAACAATGAACCTGCTAGTTCCAGTTTGCACAGTTCTATTTTCTTCAAATTCATCCAGGAGTTTTTGTCTAATGACACTTTTAAGGAACCTATTTGATAACTCAAGATTCCGTTCAATACTGTCTTTATTTAGTGCAGCCTTAAGCCTTTCTCACGTAAAGACCCAATCGATGCCTCTTGACCTCATCTCTAGTAAGCCTTTCTCACGTCCAGACCAAATCCGTGCCTCTTGACCTCATCTCTAGTAATTTCGAACCCTTCCAAGGCCGCGTGGTATACTGCCACCCCTCCTAGCGCAGTTCTATTGCGAAGACCTCCTGGAACCTGTTGTTGAGTTCCTCACATACACCTCTTTGTCGTTCTCTCTATACCTGTCCTCACCCGTTCTAAGTTTCATTACCTGTTCCTTCACTGTTGTTTTCCTCCTGATGTGATTGTGTAGTACCTTTGGTTCGGTCTTTGCTTTATTAGCAATATAATTTTCATACTTTTTCTCAACTTCTCTTCTCACACTAACATACTCGTTTCTGATTCTCTGGTATCTCTCTCTACTGCCTGATGTTCTGTTATTTCGGAAGTTCCTCCATGACCTTTTGTTCAGTTCCTTTGCTTTCATACATTCCTTATTATACCATGGATTCTTCTTTTGCTTCTCGTTTTTTCCTGTCGGGCCGGGGTAAATCTTTTTATTGCCTCCTGACACTTTTGGGTGACATTATCCATCATGAATGTACGATCTTAGTTGTGAGTTCTGTCCCATGTTATATCCCCTAGGAATTTTCTCATCTTCTAATAATTTCCCTTTCGGTACGCCAGCCTTTCGGTACTCAAAGATCAATACCCTCTGATCACTCATTCCCAAGAGTACTTCCAACTTAACTTCCCTTATATCCGACTCACTTAGGGTAAATATCAGATCAAGCAAAGCTGGTTCATCCTCTCCTCTCATTCTTGTCGGTCCCTTGATGTGTTGGCTTAGAAAGTTTCTTGTTGCTACGTCCAGCAGCTTAGCTCTCCATGTGCCCGGTCACACATGTGACCGGCATAGAGGACATTAGTTCTCGTTCAAGACGCTTAGCTGGTGTCGGGAAAGTTCTTCTTGAGCAAGTCCGAGGGCTTCTTCTTGCAAGTAGGTGATCAACTCTGTCTTTTTCTTGGTGTTAGCTTAGGTTCAGGCAATTTTGTATATAATGTTTCTAAAGTTCGTGACAACTGGACAGGACGGGCTGAACCACCAACGCCGAAAATGAAAAAAAAAATCAAATGATACAACGACAATTCATCAAAGATTAGACATCGGCGAAGCACTACATCTCAATCTTAAACCAACTGTTACCAACCAGCTGTCACTCAGATACAGTCTACCATCTTGAAGACCACGAGGGAACATGTTGAACACAGCCCCAACTACCATAAGAACATAGGAAGGAAGGAAACCGCAGAAGGCTCGCTATCTCAAGGGTCACTATACTTCTCCTCAACCATCTTAGCTTGAACAATCGTATACATAACTAACTTATATTCACTTCAACCCTGCTTTGGAAAATGTTGACAGGATCAATGAAATGCCTATCACAATGCCAGGCCATATAAAAGTGTGAAAACAAATTTTGAGAATCATTGATCTTGTCCTGTCGTATTCAATAACATCACACACGCGCGCACACACACACACACACACACACACACACACACACACACACACACACACACACACACACACACACACACACACACACACACACACACACACACAAAGGGACAAGAAAATGAACAGAAGAAAATGAGCTTCAAGGCGATGTACACTAACATAGATGGGATTACAAATAAAACAAGTGAACTTGGAGAATGGGCACTAGAAGAAAACCCAGACATAATAGCACTCACAGAAACAAAGTTAACGAAAATCATAACAAACGCAGTGTTTCCACAGGGCTACTATGTAGTGAGGAAAGAGAGAGAAGGGAGAGGAGGAGGTGGTGTAGCTTTGCTACTAAGAGAAGGTTGGAGATCGAAGAGATGGTAATTCAGAACTGTGAAGGTTTCGGTGACTACATATCAGGCACCATAGCAACAGGAGGACAGAAAATTATAGTAGTAGTCATGTATAACCCCCCACCGAATGACAGAAGACCCAGACAGGAATATGATAGAAACAACTTGGCCACCATCAATATAATAGAGAGAGCAGCTTCTGTGGCTAGCAGGAACGGATCCAGACTACTAATCATGGGAGACTTCAGCCATTGGAAGATAGATTAAGGGGCACAGAGACCCACATGGAGGCCCAGACACATGGAGAGCTAAGTGCTGGATGTGGCAACAAGAAACTTTCTAAGTCAACACGTCAAGGGACCGACAAGAATGAAAGGAGGGGATGAACCAGCCTTGCTTGATCTGATATTTACCCTAAAGGAGTCGGATATAAGGGAAGTTAAGTTGGAAGCCCGCTTGGGAATGAGTGATCAAAGTGTATTGAGCTTTGAGTACCTGGTTGAGCTAGGAATTATCACCCCCAAAAAAGAACTGGGAAACAAAGGGCTGGCGTACCGAAAGGGAAACTATGAGAGGAAGAATAAATTCCAATGGGATATACATTGGCACACAGAACTCGGAACCAAGTCCGAACAAGACATGATGGACTATGTCACCCAAAAATGTCAGGAGGCTGTAAGCAGGTTTGTCCCAGCCCGACAGGAAAAAAACAGAGAAACAAAGGAAGAATCCGTGGTTTAATAAGGAATGTATGAAAGCAAAGGAGCTGAACAAAAGGGCATGGAGGAACTTCCGTAATAACAGAACACCAGAAAATAGAGAGAGATAACAGAGAACCAGGAACGAGTATGTTAGTGTGAGAAGAGCCGCTGAGAAAATGTATGAAAATGATACAGCTAAAAAAGTCAAGACCGAACCAAAGCTACTACACAGTCACATCATGAGGAAGACAACAGTGAAGGAACTGGTGATGTTCTGGGGCTCCAGCCCCAGAACAGGGACTGGGGCTGGAGCAGTGAGAGGGCTGGGGCTGGAACAGTGTGAGGTATGGGGCAAGAACAGATTGCGGGCTGGGGCTGGAACAGTGTCAGGGCTTTGGCTGGAACAGTGTGAGGGCTGGGGCTGAAACAATGTTAGGGCTTTGGATGGAACAGTGAGAGGGCTGGGACTGGAACAGTGTGTGGGCTGGGGCTGGAACCGTGAGAGAGCTGGGGCTGGAATAGTGTGCGGGCTGGGGCTGCAATAGCGTGCGGGCTGAGGCTGGAACAGTGTGAGGGGTGGGGCTGGAAAAATGTGAGGGATGGGACTGGAACAGTGTGCGGGTTGGGGCTGGAACAGTTTGCAGGTTAGGGCTGGAATAGTGTGTGGGCTGGGACTGGAACAGTGTGAGGGCTGTGGCTGGTGCAGTGTGCGGGTTGGGGCTGGAACAGTGTGCGGGCTAGGACTGGAACAGTGTGCAGGCTGGGGCTGGAACAGTGTGCAGGCTGGGGCTGGTACAATGTGCGGTTTGGGGCTTGAAAAGTCTGCGGGCTGGGGCTGGAACAGTGTGCGGGCTTGGGTTGAAACAGTGGGAGGGCGGGGCTGGAACCGTTCGAGGGCTGGGACTGGAACAGTGTGCCAGCTGAACCTGGAGCAGTGTGAAAGCTGGGGCTGGAACAGTGTGAGGGCTGAGGATGGAACAGTGTGAGACCTGAGGCTGGAACATTGTGAGGGCTGGTACCGAGTGAGGTATAGGGCAGGAACAGTGTGCGGGCTATAGCGGAAACCGTGTTGGGGCTTGGGAGGGAACATTGAGAGGGGCTGGGTCTGGAACAGTGTGAGGGCTGGGATTGGCAGAGTGTGCGGGCTGGGACTGGTAGAGTGTGAAGGCTGTGACTAGAACAGTGTGCGGGCTGGGGCAAGAACAGTGTGAAGGCTGTGACTTTAACAGTGTTAGGACTGCGACTGGTAGAGTTTAAGGGGTGAGACTGGAACAGTGTGCAGGCTGGGGCTGAACAATGTGAGGGTTGTGACTGGAACAGTGTGAGGGCTGGGGCTGGAACAGTGTGAGGGCTGCGACTTTTAGAGTGTAGGAGGTGGGATTGGAACAGTGTGAAAGCTGTGACTGGAACAGTGTGAGAGCTGGGGCAGGAACAGTGTAAGGGTTGCGGCTGGAACAGTGTGCGGGCTACAACTGGTAGAGTGTAAGGGCTGGGACTGGAACAGTGTGAAGACTGTGACCGGAACAGTGTGAGGGCTGGAGCAGGAACAGTGTGAGAACTGGAGCTGGAGCAGTGTGCGGGCTGGGACTGGAACAGTGTGCGGGCTGGGGCAGGAACAGTGTCTTGGTTGGGACTGTAACAGTGTGTGGGCTGGGACTGGAACAGTATGATGGCTTGGGCTGGTGAAGTGTGCTGGCTGGGACTGGGACTGGAACAGTGTGCGGGTCGGGGCTGGAACAGTGTGCAGGATGAGGCTGGAACAATGTAAGGTCTGGGGCTGGAAAAGTGTGCGGGGCTGGAACGATGTGCTGGCTGGGGCTGGAACAGTGTGAGGGCTGAAGTTGGAACTGTGTGAGGGCTGGAGCTGGAACAGTGTGAGGGCTGGGACTGGAACAGTGTGCCGGCTGGGGCTGGAGCAGTGAGAGGGCTGGGGGTGGAACAGTGTGAGGTATGGGGCAAGAACAGTTTGCGGGCTGGGACTGGAACAGTGTGAAGGCTGGGGCTGGGGCTGGAACAATGTTATTGCTTGGAATGGAACAGTGAGAGGGCTGGAACTGGAACAGTGTGTGGGCTGGGGCTGGAACCGTGAGAGAGCTGGGGCTGGAATAGTGTGCGGGCTGGGGCTGCAAAAGTGTGCGGGCTGAGGCTGGAACAGTGTGAGGGGTGGGGCTGGAAATATGTGCGGGATGGGACTGGAACAGTGTGCAGGTTGGGGCTGGAACAGTTTGCGGGTTAGGGCTGGAATAGAGTGTGGGCTGGGACTGGAACAGTGTGAAGGCTGGGGCTGGTGCAGTGTACGGGATGGGGCTGTAACAGTGTGCGGGTTGGGACTGGAACAGTGTGCAGGCTGGGGCTGGAACAGTGTGAGGGCTGGGGTTGGTGCAGTGTACGGGTTGGGGCTGAAACAGTCTGCGGGTTGGGACTGGAACAGTGTGCAGGCTGGGGCTGGAACAGTGCAGGCTGGGGCTGGAACAATGTGATGTCTGGGTTTGGAACAGTGTGCAGGCTGGGGCTGGAACAGTGTGAGGGCTGGGGCTGGTGCAATGTACGGGTTGGGGCTGAAACAGTCTGCGGGTTGGGACTGGAACAGTGTGCAGGCTGGGGCTGGAACAATGTGATGTCTGGGGTTGGAAAAGTGTGTGGGCTGGGACTGGAACAATGTGAGGGCTGGGGCTGGTGCAGTGAGCGGGTTGGGGCTGGTGCATTGTGAGGGGTTAGGTCTGGAATAGTGTGCGGGCTGGGACTGGAACAGTGTGCAGGCTGGGGCTGGAACAGTCTGCAAGCTGGGGCTAGAGCAGTGTGCAGGCTGGGACTGGATCAGTGTGCTGGCTGAGGCTGAAACAGTGTGCGGGTTGGGGCTTGAAAAGTCTGCGGGCTGGGGCTGGAACAGTGTGCAGGCTTGGGCTGGAACAGTGTGGGGGCTGGTGCTGGAACAGTGTAAGGGCTGGGGCTAGAACCGTTTGAGGGTTGGGGCTGGAACAGTGTGCCGGCTGGGGCTGGAGCAGTGTGAAAGCTGGGGCTGCAACAGTGTGAGGGCTGAGGATGGAACTGTGTGAGAGCTGGGGCTGGAACATTGTGAGGGCTGGAACCGTGTGAGGTATAGGGCAGGGACAGTGTGCGGGCTTGAGCGGAAACCGTGTTGAGGCTTGGGCGGGAACATTTTGAGGTCTGGGGCTGGAACAGTGTGAGAGCTGGGACTGGCAGAGTGTGCGGGCAGGGACTGGTAGAGTGTGAAGGCTGTGACTGGAACAGTGTGCGGGCTGGGGCAGGAACAGTATGAAGGCTGTGACTTTAACAGTGTTAGGACTGCGACTGTTAGAGTTTAAGGGCTGGGACTGGAACAGTGTGAAAGCTGTGACTGGAACAGTGTGAGGGCTGGGGCAGGAACAGTGTGAGGGCTGGGACTGGAACAGTGTGCGGGCTGGAACTCGTAGAGTGTGAGGGCTGGGGCAGAAACAGTGTGAGGGCTGGGGCTGGAACAGTGTACGGGCTGGAAATCGTAGAGTGTAAGGGCTGGGACACGAACAGTGTGAAGGCTGGGACACGAACAGTGTGAAGGCTGTGACTGGAAGAGTGTGAGGGCTGGAGCAGGAACAGTATGAGGGATGGAGCTGGAACAGTGTGCGGGCTGGGACTGGAGCAGCGTTCGGGTTGTGGCTGGAACAGTCTGAGGGCTGGGGCTGGAACAGTGCGAGGGCTGGGGCTGGAACAGTGTGAGGGCTGGGGCTGGAACAGTGTGTGGGCTGGGGTTGGAACAGTGTGTGGGCTGGGGCTGGAACAGTATGAGGGCTGGGCCTGGAACAGTGTGAGGACTGGAACTATAGCAGTGTGCGGGTAGGGGCTGGAACAGTGTGAGGGGCTGGGGCTGGAGCAGTGTGCGGGCCAGAACTGGAACAGTGTGCGGGCAGGGGATGGAACAGTGTGCGGGTTGGGACTGGAACAGTGTGCGGGATGCGACTAGAACAGTGTGAGGGCTGGGGCTGGTGCCGTGTGCGGGTTGGTGCTGGAACAGTGTGCGGGCTGGGACTGGAAAAGTGTTCGGGCTGGGGCTGCAACAGTGTGCCGGCTGGGGCTGGAACAGTGTGAAGGCCTGGGCTGGAACAGTGTGAGGGCTGGGACTGGAACAGTGTGAGAGCTGGGGCTGGAAGAGTGTGAGGGCTGCATCAGTGTGAGGTATGGGGCAGGAACAGTGTGCGGACTGGGGCTGGAACAGTGTGCGGGCTAGGTCGGGGACAGTTTGAGGGCTGAGGCGGGAACAGTATGAGGCCAGGGGCTGGAATAGTGTGAGGGATGGGACTGACAGAGTGTGTGGGCTAAAATGGTAGACTGTGAAGGCTGGGACTGAAACGGTGTGAGGGCTGGGACTGGTAGAGTGTGTGAGGGCTGGGACTGGCAGAGTGTGAGGGTAGGGACTGGTAGTGTGTGAGGACTGAGTCTGGAACAGTGTGAGGGCTGGGACTGGCAGAGTGTGTGGGCTGGGAATGGTAGAGAGTGAAGGCTGGGACTTAAACGGTGTGAGGGCTGGGACTATTAGAGTGTGAGGGCTAGGGCTGGAACAGTGTGAGGGCTTGGACTGGCAGAGTGTGAGGGATGGAACTGGTAGAGTGTGAGGGCTGGGTCTGGAACAGTGTTTGGGCTGGAACTGGTAGAGTGTGAGGGCTGGGACTAAACGGTGTGAGGGCTGGGACTGGTAGAGTGTGAGGGCTGGAACTGGTAGAGTGTTAGAGCTGGGACTGTAAATGTGTGAGGGCTGGGGCTGGAACAGTGTGAGGGCTCTGACTGGTAGAGTGTGAGGGCTGGGGCTGGAACAGTGTGCGGGTTGAGACTGGAACAGTGTGCGGGATGGGACTGGAACAGTGTTAGGGCTGGGGCTGGTGCAGTGTGCGTGTTGGTGCTGGAACAGTGTGCGGGCTGGGACTGGAACAGTGTTCGGGCTGGGGCTGCAACAGTTTACCGGCTGGGGCTGGAACAGTTTGTGGGCTTGGGCAGGAATAGTGTGAGGGCTGGGACTGGAACAGTGTGAGAGCTGTTGCTGGAACAGTGTGAGGGCTGCATGAGTGTGAGGTATGGGGCAGGAACAGTGTGCGGGCTGGGGCTGGAACAGCTTGCGGGCTAGGGCGGGGACAGTTTGAGGGCTGAGGTATGAGGTAACAGTATGAGGGCAGGGGCTGGAATAGTGTGAGGGCTGGGACTGGCAGAGTGTGTGGGCTTAGACTGAAACGGTGAGAGGGCTGAGACTGGTAGAGTGTGAGGGCTGGGGCTGGAACAGTGTGAGGGCTGGGACTGGCAGAGTGTGAGGGCTGGGACTGGGAGAGTGTGCGGACTGGGTCTGGAACTGTGTGAGGGCTGGAACTGGTAGAGTGTGAGAGTTGGGACTGTAACATTGTAAGGGCTGGGGCTGGAACAGTGTGAGGGCTGGGACAGGTAGAGTGTGAGAGCTGGGGCTGGAACAGGTGTGCGGGCTGGGACTGGAACAGTGTGCAGGCTGGGACTGGAACAATGTTAGGGCTAGAACTGGAACATTTTGAGGGCTGGGGCGGGAACAGAGAGAGGGCTGGAACTGAAACAGTGTGCGGGCTGGGGCTGGAACAGTGGGCAGGCTGGGGCTTGAACGATGTGAGGACTGGGACAGGCAGAGTGTGAGGGTTGGGACTGGAGTAGTGTGAGGGCTGGGACTGCAGCAGTGCTTGGGCTGGAACTGGTAGAGTGTGAGGGCTGGGACTGTAACAGTGTGCGGGCTGGGGCTGCAACTGTGTGCGGGCTGAGGCTGGAACCGTGTGCGGCCTAAGCTGGAACAGTTTGCGGGCTGGAGCTGGGACTGGTTGAGTGTGAGGGCTGGGACTGGTAGAGTGTGAGGGCTGGGGCTGGAAGAGGTGTGCGGGCTTGGACTGGAACATTGTTAGGGCTGGGACTGGAACATTGTGAGGGCTGGGGCTGGAACAGTGAGAGAGCTGGAACTGAAACAGTGTGCGGGCTTGGGCTGGAACAGTGTGCAGGCTGGGGCTAGAAGAATGTGAGGGCTGGGACTGGGAGAGTGTGAGGGTTGGGACTGGAGCAGTGTGAGGGCTGGGACTGGAACAGTGTGATGGCTGGGGCTGGAACAGTGTGAGGACTGGAACTAGAACAGTGTGCTGGATGGGGCTGGAACAGTGTGTGGACTGGGGCTGGAACAATGTTAGGGTTTGGGCTGGAACAGTGAGAGAGCTGGGACTGCAACAGTATGCGGGCTGGGGCTGGAACAGTGATAGGGCTGGTGCTGGAACAGTGTGCGGGCTGGGGCTGCAACAGTGTGCGGGCTGAGGCTGGAACTGTGTGCGACCTAAGCTGGAACAGTTTGCGGGCTGGGGCTGGAACAGTGTGCGGGCTAGGGCGGGTACAGTTTGAGGGCTTAGGCGGGAACAGTATGAGGGCAGGGGCTGGAACAGTGTGAGGGCTGGGACTGGCAGAGTGTGTGGGCTGGGAATGGTAGAGAGTGAAGGCTTGGACTGAAACGGTGTGAGGGCTGGGACTAGTAGAGTGTGAGGGGCTGGGACTGGAACAGTGTGCGTGCTGGGACTGGAACAATGTTATGGCTAGGACTGGAAGAATGTTAGGGCTAGGACTGGAACATTTTGAGGGTTGGGGCTGGAACAGTGAGAGGGCTGGAACTGAAACAGTGTGCGGGCTGGGGATGTGGAACAGTGTGCGGGCTGGGGCTGGAACAGTGTGCGGGCTGGGGCTTGAACAATGTGAGGGCTGGGACTGGCAGTGTGAGGGTTGGGACTGGAGCAGCGTGAGGGCTGGGACATGAACAGTGTGAAGGCTGGGGCTGGAACAGTGTGAGGGCTTGAACTGGAACTGTGTGCTGGATGGGGCTGGAACAGTGTGTATACTGTGGCTGGAACAATGTTAGGGTTTGGGCTGGAACAGTGAGAGGGCTGGGACTGGAACAGTGTACGGGCTGGGGCTGGAACAGTGATAGGGCTGGGGCTGGAACAGTGTGTGGGCTGGGGCTGGAACCGTGTGCAGCCTAAGCTGGAACAGATTGTGGGCTGGGGCTGGAACAGTGTGAGGGGTATGGCTGGAACAATTTTAGGGCTTACGTTAGAACAGTGAGAAGGCTGGGACTGGAACAGTGTGCGTCCAGGGGTGGAACTGTTTGCGGGTTGAGTCTGGAACAGTGTGAGGGCTAGGGCTGGAACAGTGTGCGGGTTGTGGCTGGAATAGTGTGAGGTCTGGGACGGGAACAGTGTGAGAGCTGGGGCTGGAACAGTGTGAGGGCTGTGGCAGGAACAGTGTGTGGGCTGGGACTGAAGCAGTGTGCGTGTTGTGGCTGGAACAGTGTGACGGCTGGGTCTGGAACCATGTGTGGGTTGGGGCTGGAACAGTGTGCTGGCTGGGACTGGAGCAGTATGCGGGCTGGGGCTGGAACAATGTTAGGTTTGGGACTGGAGCAGTGTGCGGGCTGTGGCTGGAACCGTGTGAGGGCTAAGGCTAGAATAGTGTGAGGGCTGGGGCTGGAACTGTGTGAGGGCTGGGGCTGGAAGTGTGTGCGGGCTTGAGTTGGAACAGTGTGCGGGCTGGGACTAGAACAGTGTGCGGGCTGGGGCTGGAACAGTGTGAGCTCTGGGGTTGGAACAGTGTGAGGGCTTGGGCTGGAACAGTTTGCGGGGTGGGGCTGGAACAGAATGAGGGCTAGTGCTGGCACCTCGTCGCCTGTGAGACCTCTTACGTTTGAACACACTTCCGGGCCAAAGTTCCACTTGCACGACCATTAACAGATAATACAATTTCTTAAAATGCTCGTTAACGGATCCCGCTACACTGACTGTACTTACAACGCCTGTTTGACCAAACGTACACAAACGTACACGGTTCGACTCCTATCTTCAGAGCAATGTGCCAAATGATCAACCACCGGTATTCATCTTTTCAGAAGAGACACCGACGACTTTGATGTTGTCGAAAACTGAATTTTGAATTCCTGAGAGCAATCCGTTGACGAATAGTTCTTCAGTCTCGCAACGTTCCTTCCTGTTTATATAAATAAATTTACAGAGGACTCGCAACTAAAGATAATATAAACTTCAGATTAGAAACGATTACTTTTCTCTTCCTGTGTTGAAATCGCACCTGTCTGAGTGGTGCATTCATCATGGAATCAGAACAGCTAACCTACCCTAACTCAGGCCTAACTATGGGCTCAATTAAGCAATTATCCTACAAGTAAGCAAGATAATTACTAGTGCATCTTGGGGCCAACTATAGCTGGGACGATCATATGTCGAGGATATGATGTTTTTGCAAGATGTGTTGTTTCAACTACGGCAGTAATTGGTTTTACTGCACCATGTAAGGACACTTGTATGTGTACTAGAAGTGTACTAGAAGTGCACTAGAAGTACACAAGGGAGAATAGAGGATGAGCTGGAGAAGGATAGCATCTCTAGCTTACAATTTCAATAGGATCATTAGTGACATTCCTAATGCACCCTAGCCATAGTTAAAGTGTGTATGTGTGTACTCATCTAGTTGTACTCACCTAGTTGTGTTTGCGGGGGTTGAGCTCTGGCTCTTTGGTCCCGCCTCTCAACCGTCAATCAACTGGTGTACAGATTCCTGAGCCTATTGGGCTCTATCATATCTACACTTGAAACTGTGTATGGAGTCAGCCTCCACCACATCACTTCCTAATGCATTCCATTTGTCAACCACTCTGACACTAAAAAAGTTCTTTCTAATATCTCTGTGGCTCATTTGGGCGCTCAGTTTCCACCTGTGTCCCCTTGTGCGTGTGCCCCTTGTGTTAAATAGCCTGTCTTTATCTACCCTATCAATCTTCTTGAGAATCTTGAATGTAGTGATCATGTCCCCCCTAACTCTTCTGTCTTCCAGCGAAGTTAGGTTCAATTCCCGCAGTCTCTCCTCGTAGCTCATACCTCTCAGCTCGGGTATTAGTCTGGTGGCAAATCTTTGAACCTTTTCCAGTTTAGTCTTATCCTTGACTAGATATGGACACCATGCTGGGGCTGCATACTCCAGAATTGGCCTGACATATGTGATATACAAAGTTCTGAATGATTCTTTACACAAATTTCTGAATGCCGTTCGTATGTTGGCCAGCCTGGCTTATGCCGCTGATGTTATCCTCTTGATATGTCCTGCAGGAGACAGGTCTGGCGTGATATCAACTCCCAAGTCTTTTTCTTTCTCTGACTCCTGAAGGATTTCCTCTCCCAGATGATACCTTGTATTTGGCCTCCTGCTCCCTACACATATCTTCATTACATTACATTTGGTTGGTTTGAATTCTAACAACCACTTGTTCGACCATTCCTTCAGTTTGTCTAGGTCTTCTTGAAGCCTCAAACAGTCGTCTTCTGTCATAATCCTTCTCATAATTTTGGCATCGTCCGCAAACATTGAGAGAAATGAATCTGTACCCTCGGGGAGATCATTTACATATATCAGAAACAAGATAGGACCGAGTACAGAGCCCTGTGGGACTCCACTGGTGACTTCACGCCAATCAGAGGTCTCACCCCTCACCGTAACACTCTGCTTCCTATTGCTTAGGTACTCCCTTATCCACTGGAGTACCTTACCAGCTACACCTGCCTGTCTCTCCAGCTTATGTACCAGCCTCTTATGCGGTACTATGTCAAAGGCTTTCCGACAATCCAAGAAAATGCAGTCCGCCCAGCCCTCTCTTTCTCGCTTAATCTGTGTCACCTGGTCATAGAATTCTATTAAGCCTGTCAGGCAAGATTTACCCTCCCTGAACCCATGTTGGCGATTTGTCACGAAGTCCCTTCTCTCCAGATGTGCTACCAGGTTTTTTCTCACGATCTTCTCCATCACCTTGCATGGTATACAAGTCAAGGACACTGGCCTGTAGTTCAGTGCCTCTTGCCTGTCGCCCTTTTTGTATATTGGGACCACATTCGCCGTCTTCCATATTTCTGGTAGGTCTCCCGTCTCCAGTGACCTACTATTCACTATGGAGAGTGGTAAGCAAAGTGCCTCTGCACACTCTTTCAGTACCCATGGCGAGATCCCGTCTGGACCAATAGCCTTTCTAACATCCAGATCCAGCAGGTGTTTCTTGACCTCCTCTCTCGTAATTTCAAACTCTTCCAAGGCCGCCTGGTTTACGTCCCATTCTCCTAGCACAGTGACCTCACCTTGTTCTGTTGTGAAAACCTCTTGGAACCTCTTGTTGAGTTCATCAAACACCTCTTTGTCATTCTCTGTATACCTGTCCTCGCCTGTTCTAAGTTTCACTACCTGTTCTTTCACTGTTGTTTACCTTCTGATGTGACTGTGGAGTAGCTTTGGTTCGGTCTTTGCTTTGTTTGCTATATCATTTTCATAACTTTTCTCTGCTTCTCTTCTCACCCTGACGTACTCATTCCTGGTTCTCTGGTATCTCTCTCTGCTTTCTGGTGTTCTGTTATTCCGGAAGTTCCTCCACGCCCTTTTGTTCAGTTTCTTTGCTTCCATACATGCCCTATTATACCATGGATTCTTCTTTTGCTTCTCGGATTTTTCCTTTTGGGCCGGGATGTATCTGCTTACTACCTCCTGACACTTTTGGGTGACATAGTCCATCATATCTTGTACAAACTTAGCTCTGAGGTGTGTGTCCCAAGGTATTTCCCTTAGGAAGCTTCTCATCTCCTCATAATTTCCCTTTCGGTATGCCAGCCTTTTGTTTCCTAGTTCTTTTTCCGGGGGGGGGGGGGGGATAATTCCGAGCTCTACCAGGTACTCAAAGTTCAATAAACTGTAATCACTCATTCCCAAGGGTGCTTCCATCTTGACTTCCCTTATATCCCACTCATTTAGGGTAAATATCAGATCAAGCATTGCTGGTTCATCCTCTCCTCTCATTCTTGTTGGATCCTTGATGTGCTGGCTTAGAAAGTGTCTTGTTGCCACGTCCAGCAGCTTAGCTCTCCATGTTTCTGGTCCTCCATGTGAGTCTCTGTTCTCCCAATCTATCTTCCCATGGTTGAAGTCTACCATGATTAGTAGTCCAGATCCATTCCTGCTAGCAACAGAAGCTGCTCTCTCTATTATGTTAATGGTGGTCATGTTGTTTCTATCATATACCTGTCTGGGTCTTTTGTCATTTGGTGGTGGATTATATATGACTACGACTATTATTTTTTGCCCTCCAGTTGCTATTGTTCCTATTATGTAGTCACTGAAACCTTCACATCCGTGAACAACCATCTCCTCGAAATCCCAGCCTTTTCTTACCAGCAGAGCTACACCACCCCCACCTCTTCCTTCCCTCTCTTTCCTCATAACATAATAGTCCTGTGGGACTATGTGTGTGTGTGTGTGTGTGTGTTTGTGTGTGTGTGTGTGTGTGTGTGTGTGTGTGTGTGTGTGTGTGTGTGTGTGTGTGTGTGTGTGAGGGAGAGAGAGAGAGAGAGAGAGAGAGAGAGAGAGAGAGAGAGAGAGAGAGAGAGAGAGAGAGAGAGAGAGAGAGAGAGAGAGAGAGAGAGAGAGAGAGTGAGGACGAGAGAGAGGGAGAATGAGAGACAAAGAGGGATGATGAAAATTTAAGCGGAGTAAGAATTACTATTTTTTTTCCAGTTATCGACATATTATTTTTCTTTAGTACCATCCTAATAAATATTATAATTATTTGAATCATTATTATTTTATAAGGTATACTTACAATTATTAATAAAAATAATATTATCCAAGCAGATACTAAAAATCTACCACCACTGGTTTTTACCAAGAGCATAAATTAAAACAGGCTTGCATGTATAAATATAAAATTCAATTATATATAAGTCTTCATCAAACCTGCATTTTATACAAGTATTATTGGCAGGCTTTTCATATTTCTCTCTGCTTTAACGAAGTTTATTAAAATACTATGAATATGTCAACACATTTTTCAACCCATATCGTTGCGCTGCAAAAAATGGACCTCTGGAATCCCTTTTCAAAATCAGCGATAAATGCCATAAAATGGCTTGGAGAAGAAGGACAAAATTGAGGCAAATAGATAATTAAAGTTATTTCATTAGCAATTTCGAATAGAAGTGTTGAGTTCAATCCCTGATAAGAATTAGAGGAAATAATAAGAGATTTTGTTATTAGTGGAAACGATCCGAATGGAATCCATTGATTGAAGGGTGAGTGGAATGGGTGTATTTTAATGGGTGAATATTGGAATGGGTGGCTTGAGAATGAAGTACTCATTGGCTGTAACCTTAAACCTGACACCTACGTCAGGTGTGGAAGTGCTATGCAGGCACCTAAACACGTCTTCCCTACTGCTTAAGAACAAAGTTAGAGCCGAATTAGTTTATTTTTGCTGGGCTTAAGATCTACCTATCTCTGGCGGGTTATTAAGGCCACCACAACAGTTTACTAAACAACCAGCAAGTATGTACTTCAGTCCTAAAAGTATACACTGAGAAGTGGGATACTCCTCACAGAGTGTATATAACCCTGTTGCGCGAAACTTGTTAAAATGAAGTTAACTTGTTAAGAAAGTAAAGGTTAACTTGTTAAAATTGATGAGTGACTACAACCTACATATCCTGATTGTATGTCTCGGAAACGATTGTCTGATTCCATATCTCAGTTTACAATGTTCAGATTAGTATACGGGGTGTACTAGTCTCCCCAGCGTAGGTTTAACCAGGTTTAACCAGGCTCTACCCCACAGCTCCGGGTGGAAGCAGGTGGACCAGGAACGCAGTAGTGATGTACAGGTCCTTGTCAAGAATGGAGTCCCTAATAGCTATGAGGATATGAGGTACATACGAGCCTCACAAACGTCTTCAAAAAACGCCATTTCCGGTTGAAAGAGATGCACAAGGAGAACTTATACATCCTTCCCAATGACTGACATTTTAACACAAGCACAGAGCTAAAAGGTACATTGTCTAAGGAAAATCTCGTTCATGAGAAAATTTAAGATTGTCGATGGAATTAAGTTTCCGTATTAACCAACCGACGGTTGAAAATTGGGGCTTATGAGCTGAAGTTATATTATATATATATATATATATATATATATATATATATATATATATATATATATATATATATATATATATATATGTCGTACCTAGTAGCCAGAACTCACTTCTCAGCCTACTATGCAAGGCCAAATTTGCCTAGTAAGCCAAGTTTTCATGAATTAATTGTTTTTCGACTACCTAACCTACCTAACCTAACCTAACCTAACTTTTTCGGCTACCTAACCAAACCTAACCTATAAAGATAGGTTAGGTTAGGTTAGGTAGGGTTGGTTAGGTTCGGTCATATATCTACGTTAATTTTAACTCCAATAAAAAAAATTGACCTCATACATAATGAAATGGGTAGCTTTATCATTTCATAAGAAAAAAATTAGAAAAAATATATTAATTCAGGAAAACTTGGCTTATTAGGCAAATCGGGCCTTGAATAGTAGGCCAAAAAGTGAGTTCTGGCTACTAGGTACGATATATATATATATATATATATATATATATATATATATATATATATATATATATATATATATATATATATATATATATATATGTCGTACCTAATAGCCAGAACGCACTTCTCGGCCTACTATATAAGGCCCGATTTGCCTAATAAGCCAAGTTTTCTTGAATTAATATATTTTCTCTAATTTTTTTCTTATGAAATGATAAAGCTACCCATTTCATTATGTATGAGGTCAATATTTTTTTATTGGAGTTAAAATTAACGTAGATATATGACCGAACCTAACCAACCCTACCTAACCTAACCTAACCTATCTTTATAATTTAGGTTAGGTTAGGTATCCGAAAAAGTTAGGTTAGGTTAGGTTAGGTAGGTTAGGTAGTCGAAAAACAATTAATTCATGAAAATTTGGCTTATTAGGCAAATCGGGCCTTGCGTAGTAGGCTGAGAAGTGCGTTCTGGCTACTAGGTACGACATATATATATATATATATATATATATATATATATATATATATATATATATATATATATATATATATATATATATATATATATATATATATATATATATATATAACTGAAAACTCACACCCCAGAAGTGACTCGAACCCATACGGCCAGGAGCACTCCGCTGGCGTACAGGATCCATTAACCGCTCGACCAACACAACCGGACAAAAGAGGATGGTAGCCGAGGCTATTTCCATTCCCCCGCCAGCACTCGGTTGGTAATCTTGGGCATGGTATTTTATCAAATCACCTCATTCTTTGGGGCACACGCGAGTAACACAAATGCGAACAAGCCTGAATGGTCCCCAGGACTATATGCAACTGAAAACTCACACCCCAAAGTGACTCGAACCCATACTGCCAGAAGCACTCCGCTGGCGTAGAGGATCCCTTAACCGCTCGACCAACGACCGCTCCGGTCGTAATATAATATAATAATAATTATTCAAATAAACTAATTGGAAATAATGTATTGAAAATATAGAAAATCAATAGGCCTATTAGGCAAATTGGGCCTTGCATAGTTGACCGAGAAGTGCGTTCTTGGCCAACTATATATATATACATATTATTATATTTTGGTAGCAGTCTTTCCTGTAGACATATATTATTAAATATGACCGAAAAAGTAAGATTAATAATTCTAACACGAATTTTCTCAATCTTTCGTACATTTTTTTTCACTGTTGGAGGTAAATCAAAAATCAATTCTCCAAAATTTATTTTTATTTCTAGTCTGACGCGACACGAGCGCGTTTCGTAAAACTTATTACATTTTCAAAGACTTTAGTTTACAAATACACAACTGAATAGAACTTACGCATCTCCGATTTCGTTTATATCTACATTTGGGTGAGGTGGATGGGGTGAGGTGGCATTAATAGGGTATTAATTTCATCAACACAAGACAGAACAAGAGGTGGCATTAATAGGGTATTAATTTCATCAACACAAGACAGAACACAAAACAATGGGTATTGAATAGAAGTGATTGTAGAAAGCCTATTGGTCCATATTTCTTGATGCTTCTATATTGGAGCGGAGTCTTGAGGTGGGTAGAATATAGTTGTGCATTAATTGGCTGTTGATTGCTGGTGTTGACTTCCTGATGTGTAGTGCCTCGCAAACGTCAAGCCGCCTGCTATCGCTGTGTCTATCGATGATTTCTGTGTTGTTTACTAGGATTTCTCTGGCGATGGTTTGGTTGTGGGAAGAGATTATATGTTCCTTAATGGAGCCCTGTTGCTTATGCATCGTTAAACGCCTAGAAAGAGATGTTGTTGTCTTGCCTATATACCGGGTTTTTTGGAGCTTACAGTCCCTAAGAGGGCATTTGAAGGCATAGACGACGTTAGTCTCTTTTAAAGCGTTCTGTTTTGTGTCTGGAGACTTTCTCATGAGTAGGCTGGCCGTTTTTCTGGTTTTATAGTAAATCGTCAGTTGTATCCTCTGATTTTTGTCTGTAGGGATAACGTTTCTATTAACAATATCTTTCAGGACCCTTTCCTCCATTTTATGAGCTGTGGAAAAGAAATTCCTGTAAAATAGTCTAATAGGGGGTATAGGTGTTGTGTTAGTTGTCTCTTCAGAGGTTGCATGGATTTTCACTTTCTTTCTTATGATGTCTTCGACGAAACCATTGGAGAAGCCGTTGTTGACTAGGACCTGCCTTACCCTACAGAGTTCTTCGTCGACTTGCTTCTATTCTGAGCTGTGGCTGAGAGCACGGTCGACATATGCGTTAACAACACTCCTCTTGTACCTGTCTGGGCAGTCGCTGTTGGCATTTAGGCACATTCCTATGTTCGTTTCCTTAGTGTAGACTGCAGTGTGGAAACCTCCGCTCTTTTCCATGACTGTTACATCTAGAAAGGGCAGCTTCCCATCCTTTTCCATCTCGTAAGTGAAACGCAGCACGGAACTCTGCTCAAATGCCTCCTTCAGCTCCTGCAGATGTCTGACATCAGGTACCTGTGTAAAAATGTCGTCAACATACCTGCAGTATATGGCCGGTTTCAAGTTCATGTCGACTAAGACTTTTTGCTCGATGGTACCCATGTAGAAGTTTGCAAACAGGACACCTAGGGGAGAACCCATGGCGACCCCATCTACTTGCTTATACATGTGCCCATCCGGGCTCAAGAAGGGTGCCTCTTTAGTACAAGCTTGTACCTAATAATAAGAACCTAAAAAGCGCTCCCAACATAGGGAGCAGCGTTAAGTAGCACTTAGATAAGATCTCCCTATACAAAGAGCACAGTAATGAAACAACTAAATGAACGTTCCCTGTGCAAGGAGCACAGTAACGTAACATCCCAAATGAGCGATTCTTGCACGTTTAACACAGTAAAGTAGTACTGAAACTAGCGCTCACTACTTACAGAGTTCGCTAAACTAGCACCCTTAGCAGCGCTCCGTGCTCCAGGAGCATAGCAAAGTAGCACTCAAACGAGAGCTCCCTACATAACTTGCGCCGTCACGTAACACGCTACGGAATGTTCCCTGTTCAAACTATAAAGTACAATAAGTCTCCCTTACCCACAAAAGACACCAAGTAGCACTTACCTCGACTGAGCAGGATGGTGGTAGTCAGGTAAAGTAGCATCTTTGAAGGCATTTTCACTTCGCCACCTGTTGAAATAAATGCATGCACTGTAGACATTAATTTTTTCATATATGTATATTGATGTATATATTAATATTTGTTCATGTATGTATACTGATATGTTCAATTATACACACAAACACACACACACACACACACACGCACACACACACACACACACACACACACACACACACACACACACACACACACAAACACAAACAGCGCGCGGAGACGGTAGGAGACAGACAGCGCGCGGAGACGGTAGGAGACACACGCGATTAGTGAGGTCCGCGGAAATTCGTCAATTTCTCGGGATATTGAAGGAGTATAGAGGCTAGATCATAGTATTTGGCCTCTCGCAGTGTGTAGCTAGCAGGGTGCAACATAGCATAGTCATATCACTAGTGATAGTGCGAAGATTTGGCGAAGAAACCAAAAGTGGAGCTAGGGCATCACCGGTGCATGTAAGTGTGTGACCTGACCGGGTGGGACGACCCGCCGTGGAGCTACCTGATTGTGCTGTTGAGTGGTGACTGTGATCAGTGGTACAGTGAATTAGTGAACTGTCACATAACGATACAGTGACTGACTCCAGAGCTTTGTGTTGAAAGAGAAGAACGACCTCATCAATCTACCAGCACTTAGTGAATCACCTAGTGGGAGACAACGACGGATAACCATCGTCATCATACATCGCTCATCTGGTTGTGTGAGCGGGAGGCAGACTGGTATGTACCCCTCTCTGGTCAATTAATCAGGTGTACAGATTGAGGTAAAAGATTATCAAATTCTCGTTCAGGATATCATATATATTTAAAAATCTCAGAGTGGCTCATTTAGGCAGAGGTAACGCATAAGGGATATCTTGACACATACACGCACACAAGTGTGCACACGCTAAAACAGACACACACACACGGGCACACACACACACACACACAATTGTCCAGTCAGGGAAAAAGGCATTAACACTTGGGATAGGACCTTACTATCTCCCCCCCATCTTGACCCCACCATCGGACCTGACCTGACTTAGTCGCCATCTCCGCCCCCCCCACCCCCAGTCCCCCGCATCGCCCATACACACACTCTTCCCCTCCCCACTCTCCCTCTCTCCCTCTCCCACTATCTCTCTCCTGCTCTCTCTCTCCTGCTCTCTCTCTCCTGCTCTCTCTCTCTCTCTCTCTCTCTCTCTCCCTCTCCCTCTCTCCCTCTCCCTCCCTCCCTCCCCCTCTCCCTCCCCCTCTCCCTCACCCTCTCCCTCCCTCTCTTTCCTTCCCCCTCCCTCTCTTTCCTTCCCCCTCCCTCCCCCTCTCCCTCCCTCTCTTTCCTTCCCCCTCCCTCTCTGCCCACACACACACACACACACACCTCCCCCCCCCCTCTCTCCCTCACCCGCTCTCTCCCTCACCCGCTCTCTCCCTCACCCACTCTCTCCCTCACCCACTCTCTCCCTCTCCTCTCTCTCCCTCCCACCTCTCTCTCCATCTCCTCCCCCCCCCTCCCTTTCTACTTTCTTCTCACTTCAGTGGAAGGGTCGGATCCCCCCCCACCCACCCATTTATCTCTCCCTTTATCACTCCCTTTCTCTCTCTTTCTCTCTTTCTTCCTCTCTCTCTCTCTCTCCCTCCCCCATCCCAACAGGGTCAAGCATGGCAGCCAGAGGTCCCAGGGGAACAGGAAAGAGCCAAGGTGACGAGATGAAGGAAATGTTCGCCCAGTTTCTGGAGGACTTCAAGAGTGAGATGCAAGAAATGATGCAGGAAATGAAGAACGGAATAAGCAACCTGAAAAGAGAGCTGACAGCAGCAAAGGAGGAGATTAGAGCCCTCAAAGAAAATGGTATCGAGGCTGAGAATCAGAAAACCACCCAGGGAGAAGGTGGTAATAGTTTTCTGGATGAGAATGCCACAATAAAAGCAACATTTGCGGAAATACTAAAAAAAAATAACTCTGAAGTAATGACTGCAGTGATGGAGGTGGCCATGAAAGCAGCCACCTCGCAGGAGGCGGCACGCTCCACTAGCCAACTGCTGGAGAGGAACAGATCAGTGGTTGCTGTGGGTATTAAGGAGCAGGAAGGATCTAATAGGACAGAGTGGAGTGACAAGGACAAAGCAGCAGTGAATGAAGTACTAAAGGCACTAGACATGGAAGGGGCTGAGCATAGCATTGAGAAGGTTTTCAGGCTAGGCCGGTACAACAAAGACCGAGACCGAATGATAAAGATAGTGTTTGCAAGCGAGAACACAAAGGAGAAGATCCTATCAAGGAAGAGCTCCCTGAAAAACGTGGGAAAATTAAAAAATGTATTCCTCCAAAGAGACATGACAAGGGAGGAGAGAGCCGTGGTGGCAGAAGCAAGGAAGAGGCGCAGGGCGAGAGGGGAAAACCAGGAAGTCACAGCTCCCAACCCAACACCCCCAGAGGCGAGGGGGGAACCCACAACCAGCTACCCAGTAACGCCAGAAGGGAGGACAACCCCGCCTCCCTCCTCTGCATAGAAAACCCCCCTACCCCAAACCCTCCCTGCCCCCACTCAAATGTTCAGCAAAATCTCCCTCCCCCCACACCCAATCCCCACCCTTCTACCCCTCCCCTCCTCCCGAGTCCTCCCTCCCCCCCCCTTTCCTTCCCGTCCTCCCTCCCGTTTCACCCCATACCCTCCCTGTCCCTCCCCCTTCACTGGATTCCCCGCACCTCATCCCAGTATCCTCTGAGACCCTGTTATACACCTCACAGGTCCTCACACCCATGGAACAGCCTCCCCCACCAGCAGAACACTCACCAAGGAGGCGATTTGAGAAGGGACAGAAGAAAGTGAGCCTCAAAGCTATGTACACAAACATAGATGGAATTACAAATAAAGCAAATGAGCTTGGAGAACTGGTACTAGAGGAAAACCCAGACATAATAGCCCTCACAGAAACAAAGATCACGAAAACGATAACAAATGCAGTGTTCCCACAGGACTATTATGTTATGAGGAAAGAGAGGGAAGGAAGAGGTGGGGGTGGTGTAGCTCTGCTGGTAAGAAAAGGCTGGGATTTTGAGGAGATGGATATTCAGGGCTGTGAAGGTTTCAGTGACTACATAGCAGGTACTGTAACAAATGGAGGGGAAAAAATTATAGTCGCAGTCATATATAATCCACCACCAAATGACAGAAGACCTAGACAGGAATATGATAGAAACAACATGGCCACCATTAACATAATAGAAAGAGCAGCTTCTGTTGCTAGCAGGAATGGATCTGGACTACTAATTATGGGAGACTTCAACCATGGGAAGATAGATTGGAAGAACAGAGACCCGCATGGAGGACCAGAAACATGGAGAGCTAAGCTGCTGGACGTGGCAACAAGAAACTTTCTAAGCCAGCACACCAAAGAACCAACAAGAATGAGAGGAGAAGATGAACCAGCAATGCTTGATTTGATATTTACCCTAAATGAATGGGATATAAGGGAAGTTAAGATGGAAGCGCCCTTGGGAATGAGTGACCACAGTGTATTGAATTTTGAGTACCTGGTAGAGCTAGGACTTATCTCCCCCCAAAAAGAACTAGGAATCAAAAGGCTGGCATACCGAAAGGGGAATTATGAACAGATGAGAAGTTTCCTAAGTGAAATACCTTGGGACACAGACCTCAGAGACAAGTCTGTACAGGGTATGATAGACTATGTTACCCAAAAGTGTAAGGAGGCAGTAAACAGGTTCATCCCGGCCCAAAGGGAAAAATCCGAGAAGCAACAGAAGAATCCATGGTATAATAGGGCATGTATGGAAGCGAAGAAACTGAACAAAAAGGCGTGGAGGAACTTCCGGAATAACAGAACACCAGAAAGCAGAGAGAGATACCAGAGAACCAGGAATGAGTACGTCAGGGTGAGAAGAGAAGCAGAGAAAAATTTTGAAAATGATATAGCAAACAAAGCCAAGACCGAACCAAAGCTACTCCACAGTCACATCAGAAGGAAAACAACAGTGAAAGAACAGGTATTAAAACTTAGAACAGGCGAGGACAGGTATACAGAGAATGACAGAGAGGTGTGTGAGGAACTCAACAAGAGGTTCCAGAAGGTCTTCACCATAGAACAGGGTGAGGTCACTGTGTTAGGAGAAAGGGAGGTAAACCAGGCGGCCTTGGAGGAGTTCGAAATTACGAGAGAGGAGGTCAAGAGACAACTGCTGGATCTGGATGTTAGAAAGGCTGTTGGTCCAGATGGGATCTCACCATGGGTACTGAAAGAGTGTGCAGAGGCACTTTGCCTGCCACTCTCCATAGTGTATAGTAAGTCACTAGAGACGGGAGACCTACCAGAAATATGGAAGACGGCGAATGTGGTCCCAATATACAAAAAGGACGACAGACAAGAGGCACTGAACTACAGGCCAGTGTCCTTGACTTGTATACCATGCAAGGTGATGGAGAAGATCGTGAGAAAAAACCTGGTAACACATCTGGAGAGAAGGGACTTCGTGACAAATCGCCAACATGGATTCAGGGAGGGTAAATCTTGCCTTACAGGCTTGATAGAATTCTACGATCAGGTGACACAGATTAAGCAAGAAAGAGAGGGCTGGGCGGACTGCATTTTCTTGGATTGTCGGAAAGCCTTTGACACAGTACCGCATAAGAGGCTGGTACATAAGCTGGAGAGACAGGCAGGTGTAGCTGGTAAGGTGCTCCAGTGGATAAGGGAGTATCTAAGCAATAGGAAGCAGAGAGTTACGGTGAGGGGTGAGACCTCCGATTGGCGTGAAGTCACCAGTGGAGTCCCACAGGGCTCTGTACTCGGTCCTATCTTGTTTCTGATATATGTAAATGATCTCCCGGAGGGTATCGATTCATTTCTCTCAATGTTTGCGGACGATGCTAAAATTATGAGAAGGATTAAAACAGAAGAGGACTGTTTGAGGCTTCAAGAAGACCTAGACAAGCTGAAGGAATGGTCGAACAAATGGTTGTTAGAGTTTAACCCAACCAAATGTAATGTAATGAAGATAGGTGTAGGGAGCAGGAGGCCAGATACAAGGTATCATCTGGGAGAGGAAATTCTTCAGGAGTCAGAGAAGGAAAAAGACTTGGGGGTTGATATCACGCCAGACCTGTCTCCTGCAGCACATATCAAGCGGATAACATCAGCGGCATATGCCAGGCTGGCCAACATACGAACGGCATTCAGAAACTTGTGTAAAGAATCATTCAGAACTTTGTATACCACATATGTCAGGCCAATCCTGGAGTATGCAGCCCCAGCATGGAGTCCATATCTAGTCAAGGATAAGACTAAACTGGAAAAGGTTCAAAGGTTTGCCACCAGACTAGTACCCGAGCTGAGAGGTATGAGCTACGAGGAGAGACTACGGGAATTAAACCTCACTTCGCTGGAAGACAGAAGATTTAGGGGGGACATGATCACCACATTCAAGATTCTGAAGGGGATTGATAGGGTAGATAAAGACAGTCTATTTAACACAAGGGGCACACGTACTAGGGGACACAGGTGGAAACTGAGTGCCCAAATGAGCCACAGAGATATTAGAAAGAACTTTTTTAGTGTCAGAGTGGTTGACAAATGGAATGCATTAGGAAGTGATGTCGTGGAGGCTGACTCCATACACAGTTTCAAGTGTAGATATGACAGAGCCCGATAGGCTCAGGAATCTGTACACCTGTTGATTGACGGTTGAGAGGCGGGACCAAAGAGCCAGAGCTCAACCCCCGCAAACACAACTAGGTGAGTACACACACACACACACACACACACACACACACACACACACACACACACACACACACACACACACACACACACACACACACACACACACACACACACTGACTACTCCACAGTCACATCAGAAGGAAAACAACAGTGAAAGAACAGGTAGTGAAACTTAGAACAGGCGAGGACAGGTATACAGAGAATGACAAAAAGGTGTGTGAAGAACTCAACTAGAGGTTTCAGGAGGTCTTCACAATAGAACAAGGTGAGGTTACTGTGCTATGAGAAAGGGAAGTAAACAAGGCGGCCTTGGAAGGGTTCGAAATTACGAGAGAGGAGGTCAAGAGACACCTGCTGGATCTGGATGTTAGAAAGGCTGTTGGTCCAGACGGGATCTCGGGATCTCGCCATGGGTACTGAAAGAGTGTGCAGAGGCACTATGCTTGCCACTCTCCATAGTGTATAGTAGGTCACTGGAGACGGGAGACCTACCAGAAATATGGAATACGGCAAATGTGGTCCCAATATACAAAAAGGGCGACAGGCAAGAGGCACTGAACTACAGGCCAGTGTCCTTGAATTATATACCATGCAAGGTGATGGAGAAGATCGTGAGAAAAAAAATGGTATCACATTTGGAGAGAAAGGACTTCGTGACAAATCGCCAACATGGGTTCAGGGAGGGTAAATCTTGCCTGACAGGCTTAATAGAATTCTACGACCTGGTGACAAAGATTAAGCAAAAGAGGGCTGGGCAGACTGCATTTTCTTGGATTGTAGGAAAGCCTTTGACACAGTACCGCATAAGAGGCTGGTACACAAGCTGGAGAGACAGGCAGGAGTAGCTGGTAAGGTACTCCAGTAGATAAGGTACTCCAGTGGATATTGCTTCCTAAGCAATAGGAAGCAGAGAGTTACAATGAGGGTGAGACCTCCGATTGGCGTGAAGTCATCAGTGGAGTCCCACAGGGCTCTGTACTCGGTCCTATCTTGTTTCTGATATATGTAAATGATCTCCCGGAGGGTATAGATTCATTTCTCTCAGTGTTTGCGGACGATGCCAAAATTATGAGAAGGATTAAGACAGAAAAGGACTGTTTGAGGCTTCAAGAAGACCTAGACAAGCTGAAGGAATGGTTGAACAAATGATTGTAAGAGTTTAACCCAACCAAATGAAATGTAATGAAGATAAGTGTAGGAAGCTGGAGGCCAGTAACAAGGTATCATCTGGGAGAGGAAATTCTTCAGGAGTCAGAGAAGGAAAAAGACTTGGGGGTTGATATCACGCCAGACCTGTCTCCTGCAGCACATATCAAGAGGATAACATCAGCGGCATATACCAGGCTGGCCAACATACGAACGGCATTCAGAAACTTGTGTAAAGAATCCTTCAGAACTTTGTATACCACATATGTCAGGCCAATCCTGGAGTATGCAGCCCCAGCATGGAGTCCATATCTAGTCATGGATAAGACTAAACTGGAAAAAGTTCAAAGGTTTGCCACCAGACTAGTACCCGAGCTGAGAGGTATGAGCTACGAGGATAGACTACGGGAATTAAACCTCACTTCGTTAGAAGAAAGAAGAGTTAGGGGAAGACATGATCATCACATTGAAGATTCTGATGGGAATTGATAGGGTAGATAAAGACATTCTATTTAACACAAGGGGCACACGCACAAGGGGACACAGGTGGAAACTGAGCGCCCAAATGAGCCACAGAGATATTAGAAAGAACTTTTTTAGTGTCAGAGTGGTTGACAATTAGAATGCATTAGGAAGTGATGTGGTGGAGGCTGACTCCATACACAGTTTCAAGTGTAGATATGATAGAGCCCAATTGGCTCAGGAATCTGTACACCTGTTGATTGACGGTTGAGAGGTGGGACCAAAGAGCCAGAGCTCAAAACCCGCAAACACAACTAGGTGAGTACAACTAGGTGAGTATGTAATATCTCGGCCGCGCACCCCGCTACTACCACTGAAATAACCGTGCAATCTCCGCTCCTTCTATGGTAATAACAGATACTATACCGATCATGTAAGATGTTAACACTCGGGCCGTCATACGAGGACGTAGATCAGTAAACTGAGGAGAAGAGAGAGAGAGAGAGAGAGAGAGAGAGAGAGAGAGAGAGAGAGAGAGAGAGAGAGAGAGAGAGAGAGAGAGAGAGAGAGAGAGAGAGAGAGAGAGAGAGAGAGAGAGAGAGAGAGAGAGAGAGAGGAAGAGTGAGGCAGAGCGAGAACGAGAGTGAGGCAGAGCGAGAACGAGAGTGAGGCAGAGCGAGAACGAGAGTGAGGCAGAGCGAGAACGAGAGTGAGGCAGAGCGAGAACGAGAGCAAGGGAGGGAGAACGAGAGCAAGTGAGACAAAAGGGAGAGGGAGAAACTAGTGAGGGAGGGGGTGACAGGAAGATAGAGATATTACAGTCACAGCCGTCATATGAGTTACCGAGGGACGCTGTCACCACCCTGAATTACCGAACAGGGGACCGGAGTGAGATTTGTAGGTCTTGCAGATGGAATAAACCTACCAGGACAGGTGTAGGGGACAATTGAACGGTACAAGGATCCTGGCCTGTCACTCGAATAATCCTGACCACTTAGGAATTATAGAGTACACAAGAATAAGGCGGGACACACCCAATACTAACACCTCAACACGGGACGGACGGGGGGAGAAGTACTAGATAATTACGGACACCAGGTCACTAGGGCAAAGGGGACGGTAGGCCCGATATCAATAAGACAAGGGACCATTAATACACATTTACTAACACTTAACAATATATGACTTTATTTGAAATACTTATATAAGACACTCCCTAACTATATTCCCTACTAGAGGTCATGAGTACTGAATGAGGTGCTTTAGTACAAGAGAGCCGTACATACTCGTATAATGTTCCATAGTTTTCCTGGAGATGATGTTCCTTCCCTGAGTCTACTCACACCATCCTACTGGGCTACATCCACTCTACTGTCTCTTCCATGATCTTCTGCTCCCCAGCTGAACATGATGGTTTGCATTTGATGTTTAGGGGTTAATCCCTGAAGATTATCATGACGGCATCAACTCAGACCTCCTCGTGACCTTGTGGACCGTTGACCTGACCCCATGGTTAACTTGTACAGAGGTGTAACTTTTACATTGTCTGGCGCCACGCCTGTGGGTTGTTCATTCTCCACATGGCTTGTTCATGCTGTTATGATGTTTATATTGTACCACTATGTACTGCTCTCTTGTCACAAGTACAACTAGGTGAGTACACACACACACACACACACACACACACACACACACACACACACACACACACACACACACACACACACACACAAGGGGGCCTCGTAGCCTGGTGGATAGCGCGCAGGATTCGTAATTCTGTGGCGCGGGTTCGATTCCCGCACGAGGCAGAAACAAATGGGCACAGTTTCTTTCACCCTGAATGCCCCTGTTACCTAGCAGTAAATAGGTACCTGGGAGTTAGTCAGCTGTCACGGGCTGCTTCCTGGGGTGTGTGTGTGTGTGTGTGTGGTGAGGAAAAAAAAAAAAAAAAAAAAAAAAAAAGTAGTTAGTAAACAATTGATTGACAGTTGAGAGGCGGGCCGAAAGAGCAAAGCTCAACCCCCGTAAAAACACAACTAGTAAACACACACACACACACACATACATACACACACACACACACACACACACACACACACACACACACACACACACACATACATACACACACACACACACACACACACACAAACACACAGGGGCCTCCCGGCTGAGTGGACAGTGCTCGAGAGTCGAAGTGCTAAGCGCCGGGTTCGATCCCCGGTGGAGGCAGAAACAAAATAGGCAGAGTTGCTTTCACCCTAGTGTCCCAGTTTATCTAGCAATATAACGTACCTGGGAGTCAGACAGCTGATACGGACTGCTTCCTGGGGATATGTGTTTGTGTGTAAGATAAATATATGTAGTAGATAAAGGAAAAATAATTTGGTTAGAAAGGCGATGTCCACGAACTAGTAGCTCGATTCTGCAGATACAAATAGTAAATACACACACGCTATTGTGATTTGTTGTTTATTTGACATAGAGGAAGGAGTCCTAAGCTTGCATTTTATGCATACATATCACTGTAAATTGTATGACCCCCTCAAGGATTCGAACTAAGGCGGTCCAGATCTATTCAATGGCTCTCGAGCACTTTAACAACTACTCCAGCCGTTGGGGAAACCGTGGCCACCTAAGTTCGAGTCCTTGAAGGATCGTAGCATCTATAGTGATCACATAATTTGGGGACAATTCCAGCTTTGCACTAAAATTCCTGTACTAAATTAGAACATATGTCTGTATGAAAGCCTATTCAGAGACGGAGGCCAGACGCTAGGGGCTAACCTCACCCAGGTTAGCAAGGGTGAATGGTCTGGGTTTCGGGACGGACATAGGCTGGTCGGGGAAGGCCTAAGTTACATGCTTTAAGAAATATGAGCACTGTAACATTGCCCACTGGTGCGATTTTCATTAAATTGCGCGGTCCTAGTGAAATCTGGGGTGTCGTGTTCGTAGACGTTATCACTATTAACTGGTGGGGACTTTAATTACCACTGCTTTATTTTATTTTCTTATTATTATCATTATTATTATTATTATTATTTTAGGTATGTACAAGAGTTGTTACATTCTTGTACAGCCACTAGTACGCGTAGCGTTTCGGGCAGGTCCCTGGAATACGATCCCCACCGCGAAGAATGGCTGGTACAACCAAGTACTCATTTTACTGTTGAGTTTAACAGAGGCTACAGTTAAGGATTTGCATCCAGTAAATCCTCCCCAGCCAGGATACGAACCTATGACAAAGCGCTCGCGGAACGCCAGGCGAGTGTCTTACCACTACACCACGGAGACTGGTGCTACCTTACTCCTGTTTTAATATCCTAAAAATGCATCCGGAGTCTGTCAGTGCAGACTGCCTATCACATGCTTCTGTATAACTAACTATTCTATGTGATGGGGATTTTTTAGCATCACCAAGTTAGCATTTTTTGACACACTGTACTCCACTTCATACAGTCTAGGGTAGCTGCACAAATGCAGATGTACCTCATGTATTAATAAAAAAAATGAATAGTTCGGTAAAGTTTTCATAAATATTGTTGAGAGATAAAAAGTTATAGCCATAAAGAGATAGAGATATAGCGGTATAAGAGAACGAGATATAGAGAGATAGTGAGACAGAAAGATTCAGTGATAAATATAAGACAGGGAGATAGAGGATAGTGTGCAGTGAATACGGTTACAATGACGGAGGACGGGTACAGTGACGGTCACACTGTATAGTAAACGCGGTTACAATGACGGAGACAATGTATAGTAAACACGGTTACAGTAATGAAGACAATGTATAGTAAACGCGGTTACAGTGATGAAGGTAATGTATAGTAAACACGGTTACAGTGACGAAGACAATGTATATAGTAAAGACGCATGAGCTTCCTGCTCCCGGGCATCGCCGGCTCCACTCTCCAGTTCACTTAATAATCTCACCTTGCTTTTGTTGGATGTTTAATGTTGACCATATAATACATTAAGACTTTTAAGGGGGAACTATTTCGAAAGCAATATTTGAAAAGCAAAATCATCTTGGCTGTTAGATGGGATGGTTCGTACACTTCAAGTGTATATTATGTATGTATGAATGAATGTATACCCTGGAAACACAAACCGTAACTGTCTCTGTTTTCCGCTTGTTACAACTTGTAATAAAGTTGTTACATCTTGGCTTAACGTGTTAATGACGTATTAGAACGTTGTTACAACTTGCTATATTGATTGTTATAACTGGTTAGGAGGAGTTAAAACTTGTTCGAACGTTGTACCAACGTCGTAGTTTCTGTGTGTGTTTGGCGGGATATATGTGTATATGACAATGTCAGACCACGGAGGAAAAAAGAAACAGGAATTTCCTTAAGTACTTTCGTATATTCATACATCTTCAGAAGGACCTCCTTCTGAAGATGTATTAATATACGAAAGTACTTAAGGAAATTCCTGTTTCATTTTTCCTCCGTGGTCTGACATTGTTACATTTTTAATCACGTGTTTATTTTCGTGATATACACACATATATGTATATATATATGTACGTTGGTGTATGAATGTATCTGTGCTTGCTAGTGTATGCATGAGATTATGAATATATGAGTAAGCATAAAACACATACGTGTTAGTATATTCATCAATGGATGCAGGCATATATGCATGTTAGAGTACGCAAGAATATATGCATATTGGAATAGGCAACAATATACACACGTTGCTGTATTTGAAGGTATATGCTTATCGAAGCAAAAAGCATAAATGCAACCGTGTTGATGTAGGCTGGAATTTATACATGTTTAATACCCCAAGAAAACACTATATACAGCTGGCCCAAGCGAGGAAGATCTAATTTGTATCCAGTATAATCACTTTTGTGTATTCCATTTATTTATTTGTATAATTCAGTCAAATCTCCCCTTAAGCTGTGTCCTTCATACACTTACGTACTTCAGTCATATTCCCCCTTGTGCTATACCTTTCATCTAATAGTATACTACAGTCTTAGCTCCCCTAAAGTTCAGTCTTTCATCCACGTGAATACATCATTTATATCTCCTCTTGAGCAATGCCTCTCATCTAATAGTACACTATAAATTTAGCTACTCTAAATTTCAGTCTTTCATCCACTTGAATGCATCCTTTATATCTCCTCTTGAAATATGCCTTTCATCTAATAGTATACAAGAGTCTTGGCTCCCCTAAAGGTCAGTCTTTCATCTGAAGAAAATTTCTATATTGGTTCGGAGTCTTGAAAAAGACTCTTGAAGAATATAGAAGAATCAAGACGAACCACAATCCGCCTTCTGCAGTTACTTCCATTCTTATGTTTTTATACCCATTGGTTCGAGTTCTATCTTGTGCAAATATCAATCACCTTACCCAAAACTTTTGTATCATATCACCTCACCCAAATGCGAGTAAAAGTATGGATGCATTTTCCGTGTTTACAGGTTTCAGTTGTGTGTGTAAACTAAAGTCTTTGAAAATGTAATAAATATTACGAAACGCGTTCAGGCATCAAACTAGAAATAAAAATGAAATTTGGAGGATCATTCCCCAATGATCTTTGGCAGGTGGAGTCCGGATTTCTTGGCGTTCACAGTTTCAATCAATTTGTTGACCTTTGCTTTCAATTCGGCTGTAGTGTCCTTCGTTACCCTTTGGAATTTAGTTTGGTTAGAGAGTATAAGGTTCATTTTCGCCAGATATTCGTCTTTTTTAAGAATGACATATATTGGCGACTTGTCACCTCTCCTGAAGACTATCTTAGCAGCAGCTAAGAGTTCTCACGAAGGCTCTTAGCTGCTGCTTTGAGCTCGGGGGACAGTATGGTGCTTCTGTAGTTGCCAAGTTGCTTCTGTAGTTGGAAAATACAAACCTGGATACGCGTATAAAAATGTCAAGGCACTCAAGCCTGGTAACCCACTTCGGCCAATCATCAGCCAGATACCCACACCCACGTACAGACTGGCGAAGCGACTCAACGGTTTGCTGACTCCTTATGTCCCTTGCGCTTCAGCCTGAAGTCTTCAAAGGAATTTGTTGACTTACTGCGGGGAACACGGGCCACAGGGATAAGAGCCTCGTTGGACGTAGAATCACTGTTTACCAACGTAACTGTGGATGAAACATTCGGGATGATAGCGGACAGAGTGTATCGTGATCCGGCCTGAACTCCTCTTGACATACCAGAAAACATTCTAAGGAAACTACTACAAGCTTGTACTAAAGAGGCACCCTTCTTGAGCCCGGATGGGCACATGTATAAGCAAGTAGATGGGGTCGCCATGGGTTCTCTCCTAGGTGTCCTGTTTGCGAACTTCTACATGGGTACCATCGAACAAAAGATCTTAGTCGACATGAACTTTAAACCGGCCATATACTGCAGGTATGTTGACGACATTTTTATACAGGTACCTGATGCTAGATATCTGCAGGAGCTGAAGGAAGCATTTGAGCGGAATTCTGTGTTGCGTTTCACTTACGAGATGGAGAAGGATGGGAAGCTGCCCTTTCTAGATGTAACAGTCATGGAAAGGAGCAGAGGTTCCACACTGCAGTCTACACTAAGGAAACGAACATAGGAATGTGCCTCAATGCCAACAGTGACTGCCCAGACAGGTACAAGAGGAGTGTTGTTAACGCTTATGTCGACCGTGCTCTCAGCCATAGCTCAGGATGGAAGCAAGTCGATAAAGAACTCTGTAGGGTAAGACAGGTCCTAGTCAACAACGGCTTCTCCAATGGTTTCGTTGAAGACATCAAACGAAGGAAGGTGAAACGCCATGAAACCTCTGAAGAGACAACTAATACAACACCTGTACCCCCTATTAGACTATGTTACAGAAACTTCTTTTCCACAGCTCATAAAACGGGGGAAAGGATCCTGAAAGATATTGTTAATAGAAACGTTATCCCTACAGACAAAAATCAGAAGATATAATTGACGATTTACTATAAAACCAGAAAAACGGCCAGCCTACTCATGAGAAACTCTCCAGACACAAAACAGAACGCTTTAAAAGAGACTAACGTCGTCTATGCCTTCAAATGCCCACTTGGGGACTGTAAGCTCCAAAAAACCCAGTATATAGGCAAGACAACAACATCTCTTTCTAGGCGTTTAACGATGCATAAGCAACAGGGCTCCATTAAGGAACATATAATCTCTTCCCATAACCAAACCATCGCCAGAGAAATCCTAGTAAACAACACAGAAATCATCGATAGATACAGCGATAGCAGGCGGCTTGACGTTTGCGAGGCACTACACATCAAGAAGTCAACACCAGCAATCAACAGCCAATTATTGCACAACTATATTCTACCCACCTCAAGACTCTGCTCCAATATAGAAGCATCAAGAAATATGGACCAATAGGCTTTCTACAAACACTTCTATTCAATACCCATTGTTTTCTGTTCTGTCTTGTGTTGATACTTTTAATACCCTATTAATATCCCCTGTTCTGTCTTGTGTTAATGCCACATCATCCTTCCCACCTCACTCAAATGTAGATATAATATCAGAGAGACGTAAGTTCTAATCAGTTGTGTATTTGTGAAGTCTTTGAAAATGTAATAAGTTTTACGAAACGCGCCCGTGTCGCGTCAGACTAGAAATAAAAATGAATTTTGGAGAAGTGATTTTTGATTTACTTCCAACAGTGAAGCGTAATGTACGAAAGATTGAGAAAATTCGTGTTAGAATTATTAATCTTACTTTTTCGGTCATATTTAATAATATATATATATATATATATATATATATATATATATATATATATATATATATATATATATATATATATATATATATATATATATAGGTGGTACCCTCACAAACTTTTATATATATATATATAATATATATATATATATATATATATATTTATATATATATATATATATATATATATATATATATATATATGTCGTACCTAGTAGCCAGAACTCACTTTTTGGCCTACAATGCAAGGCCCGATTTGCATAATAAGCCAAGTTTTCCTGAATTAATATATTTTTTCTAATTTTTTTCTTATGAAATGATAAAGCTACCCATTTCATTATGTATGAGGTAAATTTTTTTTTATTGGAGTTAAAATTAACGTAGATATATGACCGAACCTAACCAACCCTACCTAACCTAACCTAACCTATCTTTATAGGTTAGGTTTGGTTTGGTAGCCGAAAAAGTTAGGTTAGGTTAGGTTAGGTAGGTTAGGTAGTCGAAAAACAAATAATTCAGGAAAACTTGGCTTATTAGGCAAAACGGGCCTTGAATAGTAGGCTGAGAAGTGCGTTCTGGCTACTAGGTACGACATATATATATATATATATATATATATATATATATATATATATATATATATATATATATATATATATATATATATATGTATATATATATATATATATAATATATATATATATATATATATATATATATATATATATATATATATATATATATATATATATATATATATATATATATATATATATATATATATATATGTCGTACCTAATAGCCAGAACGCACTTCTCAGCCTACTATTCAAGGCCCGATTTGCCTAATAAGCCAAGTTTTCATGAATTAATGTTTTTTCGTCTACCTAACCTACCTAACCTAACCTAACCTAGCTTTTTTTGGCTACCTAACCTAACCTTACCCATAAATATAGGTTAGGTTAGGTTAGGTAGGGTTGGTTAGGTTCGGTCATATATCTACGTTAATTTTAACTCCAATAAAAAAAAATTGACCTCATACATAGAGAAAAGGGTTGCTTTATCATTCCATAAGAAAAAAATTATAGTAAATATATTAATTCAGGAAAACTTGGCTTATTAGGCAAATCGGGCCTTGAATAGTAGGCTGAGAAGTGAGTTCTGGCTACTAGGTACGACATATATATATATATATATATGTCGTACCTAATAGCCAGAACGCACTTCTCAGCCTACTATGCAAGGCCCGATTTGCCTAATAAGCCAAGCTTTCCTGAATTAATATATTTTCTCTAATTTTTTTCTTATGAAATGATAAAGCTACCCATTTCATTATGTATGAGGTCAATTTTTTTTTATTGGAGTTAAAATTAACGTAGATACATGACCGAACCTAACCAAGCCTACCTAACCTATCCTAACCTATCTCTATAGGTTAGGTTAGGTTAGGTAGCTGAAAAAGTTAGGTTAGGTTAGGTTAGGTAAGTTAGGTAGGCGAAAAAACATAAATTCATGAAAACTTGGCTTATTAGGCAAATCGGGCCTTGCATAGTAGGCTGAGAAGTGCGTTCTGGCTACTAGGCACGACATATATATATATATATATATATATATATATATATATATATATATATATATATATATATATATATAGGTGGTACCCTCACAAACTTTTATATATATATATATAATATATATATATATATATATATATATATATATATATATATATATATATATATATATATATATATATATATATATATATATATATATATATGTCGTACCTAATAGCCAGAACGCACTTCTCAGCCTACTATTCAAGGCCCGATTTGCCTAATAAGCCAAGTTTTCATGAATTAATGTTTTTTCGTCTACCTAACCTACCTAACCTAACCTAACCTAGCTTTTTTCGGCTACCTAACCTAACCTTACCTATAAATATAGGTTAGGTTAGGTTAGGTAGGGTTGGTTAGGTTCGGTCATATATCTACGTTAATTTTAACTCCAATAAAAAAAAATGACCTCATACATAGAGAAAAGGGTTGCTTTATCATTTCATAAGAAAAAAACTATAGTAAATATAATAATTCAGGAAAACTTGGCTTATTAGGCAAATCGGGCCTTGAATAGTAGGCTGAGAAGTGAGTTCTGGCTACTAGGTACGACAAATATATATATATATATATATATATATATATTTATATATATATATATATATATATATATATATATATATATATATATATATATATATATATATATAAATGTATATATAAATGTATATATATATATATATATATATATATATATATATATATATAATATATATATATATATATATATATATATTATATATATATAAAAGTTTGTGAGGGTACCACCTCTGGTGCCAATGTGGGGACCCATAGCCTCTGAGAAGAAAATAAATAGTATTCAGAGGAGACCTTGTGGTTTCTCACTGAACACTAATTTTATCTTCTCCAACCACCCCCATTCTTTTGTATGTACACATACATATTTACTTAATTTGAACTTTGTTACAAAAAAGGAGTTACATATGGGTTACAAAGATGGTTATCATAGGTTGTCGAGTTCCTCCAGGTTCTCAGATGGCGGGCAGGAACCCTGGATGCAGTGCGCATTTCCCCTCTGTATCGCCACACTGAGGCACTGGAAAAGAAAGCTTGCAGCTCTTGGGTTCCTTGTTGTTTCAATGAGCCTAGAACCCAGTTCCTTCAAAAAACTGGTAGCACTTTTACCCCAGGCGCCGAGTGTCTCAGAAGCGATGGGGACAAAATTGTAGTGGTGATCCAGTTCTCTATACTTACGGGATTTGGCTGCTTCCCTGTAAGTGGCAGCGCCACCTGGTTGTGCAAAACTGATATATATATATATATATATATATATATATATATATATATATATATATATATATATATATGTATATATATATATATATATATATATATATATATATATATATATATATATATGTATATATATATATATATATATATATATATATATATATATATATATATATATATATATATATATATATATATATTGTGACGGTGTTCCCCCCCCCCCTTATATTTCTCCCACGCCTGCAGTAAGAGTCATGTCTACTTTTCCCAAGCGTTCTTGGAAAAAAAATCGTGATCCGGCCTGCACTCCTCTTGACATACCAGAAAACATTCTGAGGAAACTACTCCAAGCTTGTACTAAAGAGGCACCCTTCTTGAGCCCGGATGGGCACACATATATAAGCAAGTAGATGGGGTCGCCATGGGTTCTCCCCTAGGTGTCCTGTTTGCAAACTTCTACATATGTACCATCGAGCAAAAAGTCTTAGTCGACATGAACTTGAAACCGGCCATATACTGCAGGTATGTTGACGACATTTTTACACAGGTACCTGATGTCAGACATCTGCAGGAGCTGAAGGAGGCATTTGAGCAGAGTTCCGTGCTACGTTTCACTTACGAGATGGAAAAGGATGGGAAGCTGCCCTTTCTAGATGTAACAGTCATGGAAAAGAGCGGAGGTTTCCACACTGCAGTCTACACTAAGGAAACGAACATAGGAATGTGCCTAAATGCCAACAGCGACTGCCCAGACAGGTACAAGAGGAGTTTTGTTAACGCTTATGTCGACCGTGCTCTCAGCCACAGCTCAGAATGGAAGCAAGTCGACGAAGAACTCTGTAGGGTAAGGCAGGTCGTAGTCAACAACGGCTTCTCCAATGGTTTCGTCGAAGACATCATAAGAAGGAAAGTGAAACGCCATGCAACCTCTGAAGAGACAACTAACACAACACCTATACCCCCTATTAGACTATTTTACAGGAACTTCTTTTTCACAGCTCATAAAACGGAGGAAAGGGTCCTGAAAGATATTGTTAATAGAAACGTTGTCCCTACAGACAAAAATCAGAGGATACGAATGACGATATAACTATAAAACCAGAAAAACGGCCAGCCTACTTATGAGAAACTCTCCAGACACAAAGCAGAACGCTTTAAAAGAGACCAACGTCGTCTATGCCTTCAAATGCCCTCTTGGGGACTGTAAGCTCCAAAAAACCCAGTATATAGGCAAGACAACAACATCTCTTTCTAGGCGTTTAACTATGCATAAGCAACAGGGCTCCATTAAGGAACATATAATCCACAACCAAACCATCGCCAGAGAAATCCTAGTAAACAACGCAGAAATCATCGATAGATACAGCGATAGCAGGCGGCTTGACGTCTGCGAGGCTCTACACATCAAGAAGTCAACACCAGCAATCAACAGCCAATTAATGCACAACTATATTCTACCCACCTCAAGACTCCGCTCCAATATAGAAGCATCAAGAAATATGGACCAATAGGCTTTCTACAAATCATTTCCATTCAATACCCATTGTTTCGTGTTCTGTCTTGTGTTTAGGAATTTAATACCCTATTAATACCACCTCACCCCATCCACCTCACTCAAATGTAGATATAAACAAATCGAAGATGTGTAAGTTCTATTCAGTTGTGTATGTGTAAGCTAAAGTCTTTGAAAATGTAATAAGTTTTACGAAACGCGCTCAAGTGTCGCGTCAGACTAGAAATAAAAATGAATTTTGGAGAATTGATCTTTGAATTACCATCAACAGTGAAAAGAAACATAAGAAAGATAGAGAAAATTCGTGTTAGAATTATTAATCTTACTTTTTCGGTCATATTTTATAATATATATATATATATATATATGTCGTACCTAGTAGCCAGAACTCACTTCTCAGCCTACTATTCAAGGCCCGATTTGCCTAATAAGCCAAGTTTTCCTGAATTAATATATTTACTATAATTTTTTTCTTATCAAATGATAAAGCAACCCTTTTCTCTATGTATGAGGTCAATTTTTTTTTATTGGAGTTAAAATTAACGTAGATATATGACCGAACCTAACCAACCCTACCTAACCTAACCTAACCTATATTTATAGGTAAGGTTAGGTTAGGTAGCCAAAAAAAGCTAGGTTAGGTTAGGTTAGGTAGGTTAGGTAGACGAAAAAACATTAATTCATGAAAACTTGGCTTATTAGGCAAATCGGGCCTTGAATAGTAGGCTGAGAAGTGCGTTCTGGCTATTAGGTACGACATATATATATATATATATATATATATATATATATATATATATATATATATATATATATATATATATATATATATATATATATATATGTATATATATGTATATATATATATATATATATATATATATATATATATATATATATATATATATATATATATATATATATATATATATATATATATATATATATATATATATATGTCGTACCTAGTAGCCAGAACGCACTTCTAAGCCTACTATGCAAGGCCCAATTTGCCTAATAAGCCAAGTTTTCACGAATTAATATATTTTCTCTAATTTTTTTCTTATGAAATGATAGAGCTACGCATTTGTTTATGTATGAGGTCAATTTTTTTTTATAGGAGTTAAAATTAACGTAGATATATGACCGAACCTAACCAACCCTACCTAACCTAACCTAATCTATCTTTATAGGTTAGGTTGGGTTAGGTAGCTGAAAAAGATAGGTTAGGTTAGGTAGGTTAGGTAGTCGAAAAAACATTAATTCATGGAAACGTGGCTTATTAGGCAAATCGGGCCAAGCATATTAGGCTGAGAAGTGCGTTCTGGCTACTAAGGTAAGGTACGACATATATATCTGGTAAGGTACGACATATATATATATATATATATATATATATATATATATATGTCATACCTAGTAGCCAGAACGCACTTCTCATCCTACTATGCATGGCCCGATTTGCCTAATAAGCCAAGTTTTCATGAATTAATGTTTTTTCGACTACCTAATCTACCAAACCTAACATAACTTTTTCGGCTACCTAATCTAACCTAACCTATAAAGATAGGTTATGTTAGGTAAGGTTTGTTAGGTTCGGTCATATATCTACGATAATTTTAACTCCAATAAAAAAATTGACCTCATACATAATGAAAAGGATAGCTTTATCATTTCATACGAAAAAAATTAGAGAAAATATATTAATTTAGTAAAACTTGGCTTATTAGGCAAATCGGGCCTTGCATAGTAGGCTGAGACGTGCGTTCTGGCTACTAGGTACGACATTATATATATATATATATATATATATATATATATATATATATATATATATATATATATATATATATATATATATATATTTATATATATTTATATATATATATATATATATATATATATATATATATATATATATATATATATATATATATATATATATATATATATATATATATATATATATATGTCGTACCTAGTAGCCAGAACGCACTTCTCGGCCTACTATGAATGGCCCGATTTGCCTAATAAGGCAAGTTTTCCTGAATTATTATATTTTCTCAATTTTTTTTCTGATGAGATGATAAAGCTACCCATTTCATTATGTATGAGGTCAATATTTTTTTATTGGAGTTAAAATTAACGTAGATATATGACCAAACCTAACCAACCCTACCTAACCTAACCTAACCTATCTTTTTAGGTTAGGTTAGGTTCGGTAGCCGAAAAAGTTAGGTTAGGTTTGGTTAGGTAGGTTAGGTAGTCGAAAAACAATTAATTCAAGAAAACTTGGCTTATTAGGCAAATCGGGCCTTGCATAGTAGGCAGAGAAGTGCGTTCTGGCTATTAGGTACGACATATATATATATATTGTGACGATAATCTCCTTCAAGAGATTGAGCCTGCTCTTCCCTCCATAATTACGTCGTCGAAATTATATAAAACGACTATGGAAGACATGTCCAACAACGACAACAACACCAGCAAGGCTTGCCAGGGTGAGCAAAACGTATGCAGCCAGCCACCTGTTCGGACTCAAACCACCAAACTACATGTTGATCGCTACCGGCTCCGCTGATTGGTCGCCGGTCAGGCTGCACCTGCACTCGCCCCCCCCCATACTACTTGATGTCTGGGGTCGCCACGACCTCAGACCTCAGAATATTCGGTGCTCTCGTTGTCACCACTCCTCCCGGCTAGACGTTAGCGTGTACTGAGAGAAGTCGTGGCTTAAAGCCAATATTCCAGCACCTCCCATTTACTTTTGTGTTGCACTTCTTGTTATTTTGCCTTAACGTAACTTTTCATTGTGTCATTTAAGTATTCTTATTATTTTGATTGATTGATTTTATTATAAGTATTTGTTTGTCCATTTTTTCATGTTTTGATTTATTTAACGTAATTAAAATTTCATTGTTAAAGTTTACTTGTGTTTTGTGTGTCTTCTCCTTACCTTACCACAGACGAAGTTCCAGTTTTTTCTATTTTTTTTTATAACTATGTGACGAGGCCATACCCCTAGCCTTAAACAGCCGAACACCAACGCGTTACCGTCACAAGTTATATGGGGGCCTGTCCTAGGAGCTTCACTCAGGTACTGGTGCCAAGTGGTAATTTATGGTAAGCGTATTTAACTTGTTAACGTAGCTTTACTATTTTTCATATTCAATTTCATTTTTTATAAGATGCGGTGTATTGTGCATTACGAGAGTAACATATAGTGAAGGTGAGACAACTTTGGATTACGTGGTGACTGTAGGCCGCAGTCATACTCTTAATTGGTCATCTCTCCCTCCGTGTTATTACTCGTATTTACCATCTATGTCCCTTGAATATTTCTCATTCTGACAGATCATCATATTGGTACCCTGGTACTGTGGTCTGCCCCGGGTCAAGAGTACCCAATCTTCTGCAATCTGACTGTAGGAGGACAAAGAGGGCCATAGTTCCTCTAGCTCGAACTTTAGTTGCTGAATTGGGACCTCAGCAGCAGTTCTCGTCACCAGTTGACACCTCGCACCCCTACACGTCAGTCAGAGATGATGATACATACAACGGTAGGGAATTAGCTTATTTTTTCAGAGCACAAAAGTTCGCTAATTCTGTAAGTATCATACTAAATTCAGTAGGAAAAACTTGCTTTATGTCCTATAGAGACTTGGCAAGGTATGCCTACATCCTTGGACTACCAATTTTACTTTTGAGACAATTTACTGTTTCATTTGTTTTCGAAACTTTGTTTCATTTGTTAGTAGGATTTTCTTGCCCTTATTCTCTTACATGAGTACCGGGTACAAGATTTCCTGCGCCCTTGATTTAATTTAATCATTTAACATCTTTTACTTAACTTTAATTGTTAAAGATCACACAGGATAGGTACCAGTTGCCACGTTGTCCTGTTTCTGACATTCACTATTGAATATTCGTGTACCTTTATTTGCTAATTTCACCATGTTTCGTCTCCAAACTTTCCGTGCAAATCCAGCAGGTGAAATAGGGACTTTAAGTCGTGCCAAGAGGACTGAATTACAAACTCTTGCACATGAGTATCAACTAGAAGTTCCCTACCAAGCCAACAAAAATGACCTACACAACCTGTTGCTGGATTACTATTTAGAGCAAGGTAAGATAGACTCTGAAACTCATGAAACTTACTATATTGCAGATAAACCTGACTTGGCAACGCTGAAACTCAAACTAGAACTGGCAAAGATTGAAGAACGAACAGCTGCCATACAGAGGGAAGAACAAGAACGCGAAGCTGCCATACAGAGGGAAGAACAAGAACGCGAAGCTGCTTTGAGGAGAGACGAACAAGAACGCGAGGTCGCATTACTCCGTGAACGTGAACGAGTACAGCTTGAAGCACTCCAGGAGCGGGAACGCGTACAGCTTGAAACCAAACAACGCGAGTTGGAAATACAACGCGAACATGACAAGCAACAAGCAACTCTGGCTCTAGAGTGTCGTCAACGTGAAATCGCCTTGGAAACTTCCCACTTCACTCAACGCCAACAAGCTACTGCCAATCTTCCCGTCAGTTTTAATATATCACATGCAAGTAAGTTAATGCCATCCTTTGTAGAAGCAGAAGTTGATGTGTTTTTCACCACCTTTGAAACCCTTGCTAATCAACTCAGTTGGCCTGTCGACCAATGGGCCACACTTCTCAGAGTCCATCTTACAGGTAGAGCTGCAGTCACACTCAGTACTTTGGCATCTGAGAATGACTACTACACTCTGAAACAAGCAGTGTTGGACGCCTACCTACTTTCCACAGAAAGTTATAGAAGGAAATTCCGTGACCACCTGAAGGCAAGTACCACTACCTTCCTCGAGTTTGCTAACACGAAACGGAGGTATTTCATGAAATGGCTGGAAGCAGCACATGTCTCTACTTTTACAGAACTCGTCAACCTGATGCTTGTTGAAGAATTCTTGAGACGTGTGCCGCCTCCTGTCCGCCTCTACTTAGCAGATAAAGAAGAAACCGACTACCTAAAGTGTGCTAAGTCGGCTGACACTTACAGCCTCATCCACCGGCTGACACCCGAACCATCCTCCAGTAAGAAGTCGTGGTACAGTTACGAGAAGGTGAGCCCCGATCAAGCTGGTTCACAACTGTACTGCAAGTATTGTAGACTCTATGGACATACCATAGACAAGTGTGGTAAGTCTCAATACAAGGGAACCACTGACCAACAAAGACCCAAACCAACTCCTCCTAAGTCCGGTAAGCCTGTGATGAATGTTGGTGTTGATGTTAATGATCTTTCTCTTTTCAGTAACCACCTGTATACTGGAACTCTCTCTGCCAACGGTTCAAATCCGGAGGGACGTTTCAAATTGAAGATCTTGAGGGACACAGCGGCTCTACAATCGATCATCTTGAAGTCGGCTGTGCCCAACATCGTCTACACCGGGGAAACAGTCTTCATCACTGACCTCACTGCTACCACTCCATACCCTCTCGCCAGAGTCCACCTGGATTGTCCCTACGTGAACGGGGAAGTCCAAGTCGCCGTCAGGGAAAAGCCTTTTCCCATGCCTGGAGTGCAACTTCTCCTAGGCAACGACTTGGCAGAAGACCTGCAACCGACCAACCTGATCGTCATGGACAAACCCCAGGTGTGTAACTCTGTGCCAATAAACCCTATTCTTGAGTATGTTCCAGCAGAGGTTCAAGAGAGTGATGAAGTTTCTCCTCCGGTTCTCGTGACCACCCGTGCACAAGCCGCACGTCCACAGCCAGCTGACTCTACTGCTACCGCTGTCCCTCAAGACCCTCAGAAACTCCCCCCGCATCTGACCAAGTTGGAGTTCCGTAAGTTGCAGAGGGAAGATCTTACTTTAACACCATTGTTTTTCCAGGCTGAGACTCAACCCGACAGTATTCCTGGGTTCTTCCTAGAGAACGACTTGCTCTACCGCAGATATAGACCCAGTAAACTGAAGGAGGAGGACGATTGGGCCAACATCGAACAACTTGTGATTCCCACCAGCCTGCGGCCCACTATTCTACACCTGGCCCACGGAGCATTCTCCCACTACGGCTTCAACAAGACTTACCATGGGATTCGTCAAGACTACTACTGGCCAGGTATGGTAAATAACGTCAAACAGTACGTAAAACAGTGTCATACATGTCAGATGGCAGGCAAACCGAACGTCTCCATTCCCAGAGCACCACTGATTCCCATACAGGTGCCTGCGGAACCTTTCCACAGACTCATAATAGACTGTGTTAGTCCTTTACCTCGGACCAGTTCAGGTAACGCCTACATCCTAACCATCCTGTGTCCTACCACCAGATTTCCCAGAGCAGTTCCAGTGAAGAACATCACGGCTGTTACGGTTATCAAACATCTATTGAAGATCTTCACTCAATACGGATTTCCCAGGGAGATTCAAAGTGACTGTGGCACCAACTTCACCAGTGATCTCTTCAAAAGGACACTGGAGGAGTTCAACATCAAACAGGTATTGTCCAGCCCCTATCATCCTGCTTCACAGGGTTCTCTTGAACGTAGTCATCAAACCATCAAAGCACTCTTGAAAAAGTTTTGTAGTGAAACCTCGAAGGATTGGGATAAGCAGATTGACCTTATAATGTGTATTTTCAGAAGTCTCCCCAATGAGTCCCTAGGAGTATCTCCTTATGAGATGCTCTACGGCCGTAAGTGCCGTACTCCCCTTAAGGCTTTCAAAGACTCTCTCAGAGATGCCACCTTCAGTGAGCATCAGAATGTGCCCCAGTTTCTTCAAAACCTTCAACACATTCTAGAGAGAGTCCACCGCTTTGCCCTTGATAATCTATTGAAAGCCCAGGTGAGAATGAAGACTCATTACGACCAGACCAGCAAAGTAAGAAAATTCAAGCCGGGAGACTTCGTCCTTGCCTATTTCCCTATCCCAGGTTCACCTTTACAAAACAGATTTTCAGGACCCTACTGCGTCAAAGAGTGCAGAAGCAACAACACTTACGTCATAGAGACTCCAGATAGGCGGCGGAAGACCCAGCTGTGCCACGTCAACCTCCTGAAGCAATATAATGGTACTCCTCCCACTGTCCTGACTATTTATTCTACTTTCACAGAACCCTACATCCACAGTGAGACCATCCCAGCTTCTTCTCCCGAAAGCACTGACAAGGAGTCGGCGCTTTCTAATTCCGAAATCCTTAATGATCTTCCCAAATGCTTTCAGGATAATAATCGTGCTCCTATGCCCTCTTCTAATTCCACTCTCACCTCGTCAGATAAGCCCTTCATCCTCCATGTCGACGCCAATGGTACCGACGATGGTGGTGTCGTGATGCAGCAACGAGGCGAGAAGAATACACCTGTCAGCGACTACTGCTACAAGGAACGACGGAACAATTGGCAAGGAGCTACTCTTCCTCATCCTGAAGCTTCAGCACTTCACTTCACACCTGAAAAGTGCTCGGTCCACCATCAATACGGACCACACCACCCTACACCTCTTGCAGCACGCCCACTTCTCATCTCAACGTCTTCTACTATGGGCTTGCTAACTGCAGAAATTCAACCTGGAGACACGCTATACCAAGAGTCTGACAACATCTTAGCCCATGATCCCTCCAGAGTTTATGAAGTAGAAGCAACTCCATCTAATACTCCACCACATAACGACGTACTTCTTCCAGAACCGCAGGCTTCGGGGGAGAGTTGTGACGATAATCTCCTTCAAGAGATTGAGCCTGCTCTTCCCTCCATAATTACGTCGTCGAAATTATATAAAACGACTATGGAAGACATGTCCAACAACGACAACAACACCAGCAAGGCTTGCCAGGGTGAGCAAAACGTATGCAGCCAGCCACCTGTTCGGACTCAAACCACCAAACTACATGTTGATCGCTACCGGCTCCGCTGATTGGTCGCCGGTCTGGCTGCACCTGCACTCGCCCCCCCCATACTACTTGATGTCTGGGGTCGCCACGACCTCAGACCTCAGAATATTCGGTGCTCTCGTTGTCACCACTCCTCCCGGCTAGACGTTAGCGTGTACTGAGAGAAGTGGTGGCTTAAAGCCAATATTCCAGCACCTCCCATTTACTTTTGTGTTGCACTTCTTGTTATTTTGCCTTAACGTAACTTTTCATTGTGTCATTTAAGTATTCTTATTATTTTGATTGATTGATTTTATTATAAGTATTTGTTTATATTCCCCAATGATCTTTGGCAGGTGGAGTCCGGATTTCTTGGCGTTCACAGTTTCGATCAGTTTGTTGGTGAACAAACTGATCGGACACCTAGGTGTCCTGTTTGCAAACTTCTACATGGGTACCATCGAGCAAAAAGTCTTAGTCGACATGAACTTGAAACCGGCCATATACTGCAGGTATGTGGACGACATTTTTACACAGGTACCTGATGTCAGACATCTGCAGGAGCTGAAGGAGGCATTTGAGCAGAGTTCCGTGCTGCGTTTCACTTACGAGACGGAAAAGGATGGGAAGCTGCCCTTTCTAAATGTAACAGTCATGGAAAAGGGCGGAGGTTTCCACACTGCAGTCTACACTAAGGAAACAAACATAGGAATGTGCCTAAATGCCAACAGCGACTGCCCTGACAGGTACAAGAGGAGTGTTGTTAACGCATACGTCGACCGTGCTCTCAGCCACAGCTCAGAATGGAAGCAAGTCGACGAAGAACTCTGTAGGGTAAGGCAGGTCCTAGTCAATAACGGCTTCTCCAATGGTTTCATCGAAGACATCATAAGAAGGAAAGTGAAAAGCCATGCAACCTCTGAAGAGACAACTAACACAACACCTATACCCCCTATTAGACTATTTTACAGGAACTTCTTTTCCACAGCTCATAAAACGGAGGAAAGGGTCCTGAAAGATATTGTTAATAGAAACGTTATCCCTACAGACAAAAATCAGAGGATACAACTGACGATTTACTATAAAACCAGAAAAACGGCCAGCCTACTCATGAGAAACTCTCCAGACACAAAACAGAACGCTTTAAAAGAGACTAACGTCGTCTATGCCTTCAAATGCCCACTTGGGGACTGTAAGCTCCAAAAAACCCAGTATATAGGCAAGACAACAACATCTCTTTCTAGGCGTTTAACGATGCATAAGCAACAGGGCTCCATTAAGGAACATATAATCTCTTCCCATAACCAAACCATCGCCAGAGAAATCCTAGTAAACAACACAGAAATCATCGATAGATACAGCGATAGCAGGCGGCTTGACGTTTGCGAGGCACTACACATCAAGAAGTCAACACCAGCAATCAACAGCCAATTATTGCACAACTATATTCTACCCACCTCAAGACTCCGCTCCAATATAGAAGCATCAAGAAATATGGACCAATAGGCTTTCTACAAACACTTCTATTCAATACCCATTGTTTGTGTTCTGTCTTGTGTTGATACTTTTAATACCCTATTAATATCCCCTCTTGTTCTGTCTTGTGTTAATGCCACATCACCCCTCCCACCTCACTCAAATGTAGATATAAAATCAGAGATACGTAAGTTCTAATCAGTTGTGTATTTGTGAAGTCTTTGAAAATGTAATGCGTTTTACGAAACGCGCCCGTAGAAATAAAAATGAATTTTGGAGAAGTGATTTTTGATTTACCTCCAACAGTGAAGCGTAATGTACGAAAGATTGAGAAAATTCGTGTTAGAATTATTAATCTTACTTTTTCGGTCATATTTAATAATATATGTCTACAGGAAAGACTGCTACCAAAATATACTAATATATATATATATATATATATATATATATATATATATATATATATATATATATATATATATATATATATATATATATATATATATATATATATATATATATATATATGTATATATATATAAATATATATATATATATATGTCGTACCTAGTAGCCAGAACGCACTTCTCAGCCTACTATGCAAGGTCCGATTAGCCTAATAAGCCAAGTTTTCATGAATTAATTGTTTTTCGACTACCTAACCTACCTAACCTAACCTAACCTAACTTTTTCGGCTACCTAACCTAACCTAACCTATAAAGATAGGTTAGGTTAGGTTAGGTAGGGTTGGTTAGGTTCGGTCATATATCTACGCTAATTTTAACTCCAATAAAAAAAATTGACCTCATACATAATGAAATGGGTAGCTTTATCATTTCATAAGAAAAAAATTAGAGAAAATATATTAATTCAGGAAACTTGGCTTATTAGGCAAATCGGGCCTTGCATAGTAGGCTGAGAAGTGCGTTCTGGCTACTAGGTACGACATATATATATATATATATATATATATATATATATATATATATATATATATATATATATATATATATATATATATATATATATATATATATATATATATATATATATAAAAGTTTGTGAGGGTACCACCTCTGGTGCCAATGTGGGGACCCATAGCCTCGGAGAAGAAAATAAAAAGTATTCAGAGGAGACCTTGTGGTCTCCCACTGAACACTAATATTATCTTCTCCTACCACCCCCATTCTTTTGTATGTACACATATATATTTACTTTATTTGAACTTTGTTACAAAAAAGGAGTTACATATGGGTTACAAAGATGGTTGTCATAGGTTGTCGAGTTCCTCCAGCTCCTCAGATGGCGGGCAGGAACCCTGGATGCAGTGCGCATTTCCCCTCTGTATCGCCACACTGAGGCGCTGGAAAAGAAAGCTTGCAGCTCTCGGGTCCCTTGTTGTTTCAATGAGCCTAGAACCCAGTTCCTTCAAAAAACTGGTAGCACTTTTACCCCAGGCGCCGAGCGTCTCAGAAGCAATGGGGACAAAATTGTAGTGGTGATCCAGTTCTCTATACTTACGGGATTTGGCTGCTTCCCTGTGGGTGGCAGCGCCACCTGGTTGTGCAACACTGAGGTTAATGTAGGTGTTAGCTAGGGTTGATACGCACGTGTAGTCCCATACCAACTGCTTGCCATTCTTCCAGGGGTTCACTGTGATACCATCCGGGCGACCAATAAGAGCATCAGAGTTACGGGGCGTTAGGTAACGGGGCTCTCTTTCAGCTGGGCATCCAGCTGTAGTGAGGCTCCTCTTGATGATGTCGTTAACTTCACTGTGCCTCGAGTGCCATCCCCCTGTGCTTTGGCAGAGTAGGCCATGGTGACCGTACCTGTCAGCCACCACCTCGCCGCAATATATATATATATATATATATATATATATATATATATATATATACATATATATATAATATATATTAGTATATTTTGGTAGCAGTCTTTCCTGTAGACATATATTATTAAATATGACCGAAAAAGTAAGATTAATAATTCTAACACAAATTTTCTCGATCTTTCGTACGTTTCTTTTCACTGTTGGTGGTAATTCAAAAATCAATTCTCCAAAATTCATTTTTATTTCTAGTCTGATGCGACACTTGAGCGCGTTTCGTAAAACTTATTACATTTTCAAAGACTTTAGCTTACACATACACAACTGAATAGAACTTACACATCTTCGATTTGTTTATATCTACATTTGAGTGAGGTGGATGGGGTGAGGTGGTATTAATAGGGTATTAAATTCCTAAACACAAGACAGAACATGAAACAATGGGTATTGAATGGAAGTGATTTGTAGAAAGCCTATTGGTCCATATTTCTTGATGCTTCTATATTGGAGCGGAGTCTTGAGGTGGGTAGAATATAGTTGTGCATTAATTGGCTGTTGATTGCTGGTGTTGACCTCTTGATGTGTAGAGCCTCGCAGACGTCAAGCCGCCTGCTATCGCTGTATCTATCGATGATTTCTGTGTTGTTTACTAGGATTTCTCTGGCGATGGTTTGGTTGTGGGAAGAGATTATATGTTCCTTAATGGAGCCCTGTTGCTTATACATCGTTAACTATTTGTGTCTGCAGGATCGAGCATTGTCTCTTGGATCCCGCTTTCGAGCATCGGTTGTTTTACAACAATAACTATGGTCCTATTTCCCTATCATACCTAGTTTTAAAATTATGAATTGTATTTGCTTCCACAACCTGTTCCTTAAGTGCATTCTATTTATTCTGAGATATATACAAGAGTTGTTACATTCTTGTACGCGTAGCGTTTCGAGCAAGTCCCTGGAATACGACCCCCACGAAGAATCGTTTTTACAACCAAGTATCTTTTTTACTGTTGAGTTAAACAGAGGCTACAGTTAAGGATTTGCGTCAAGTAAATCTTCCCCGGCCAGGATACGAACCCATGACAAAGCGCTCACGGAACGCCAGGCGAGTGTCTTACCGCTACACCACGGGGACTGGAATTTTCCCACTACTCTCACACTAAAAGAAAACTTTATAACATCCCTGTGACTCATCTGAGTTTCCAGCTACCACTCATGTCCCCTCGTTCTGTTACTATTCCGTGTGAACATTTCATCTATGTCCACTCTGTCAATCTCTCTGAGTATCTTATACGTTCCTATCATGTCCCCCCCTCTCCCTTCTTTTCTATAGTGTCGTATTGCACAGTCCTTCAGGCGCTCCTCATACCCCATCCCTCTTAACTCTGGGATGAGTCTCGTTGGAACCCTCTGAACCTTTTTCAGTTTCCTTATATGCTTCTTCAGACGGGGACTCCATGATGAGGAGGCATACTCTAAGACTGGCCTCACGTAGGCAGTGTAAAGCATCTTAAAGGCCTCCTTACCTAGGTTTCTGAATGATGTTCTAACTTTTGCCAGTGTAGAGTACGCTGGTCTCGTTATCCGATGTATATGTGCTTCAGGAGATAGATTAGGTGTTACATCCATGCCCAGGTCTCTTTCTCGCATCGTCACAGGTAGGAAGTTCCCCCTCACTGTCTACTGTCCCTTTGGTCACCTATCACCTAGTCCCATTTCCATAACTTTACATTTTCTCGTTTTGAATTCCAGTAGCCATTTCTCTGACCGCCTCTTCAACCTGATCCTTGGAAGATCCTGCAATCCTCATCTGTCACAACTCTACTCATCAACTTTGCATCATCTGCGAATATCGACATGAATGACTCTACTCTTGTAAACATGTCGTTAACATATACTAGAAATAGAATTGGTCCCAGCACCGATCCTTGTGGTACTCCACTTGTTACTGTTCGCCAGTCCGACTTCCCGGCTCTTACCGTAACTCTTTGGCTCCTTCCTGTTAGGTAGTTCCTTATTCATGCTAGGACCTTTCCCCCCACCCCCGCCTGCCTCTCGAGTTTGAACAGCAGTCTCATGTGCGGTACTGTATCAAAGGCTTTTTGGCAATCCAGAAATATGCAGTCTGCCCAACCATCTCTGTCCTGTCTTATCTTCGTTATTTTATCATAGAATTCTAGAAGGTTTGTTAGGCACGATTTCCCTGTCCAGAACCCATGTTGATGTTTGTTCACAAACCTAATGTTCTCCAGGTGTGTAACCCGTCGTAGCCCAATTATTCTTTCCAGTATTTTACAGGGGATGCTTGTCAGTGATACAGGTCTATAGTTAAGTGCCTCCTCCCTATCGCCTTTCTTGCAGATCGGCACGACATTTGCCTTCTTCCAGCAACTAGGCAATTCTCCCGACATAAGTGACTCATTAAAGATCATTGCCAGAGGCATGCTGAGGGCCTGCGCTGCTTCTTTTAGTATCCACGGTGATACTTTGTCTGGTCCAACTGCTTTAGTTGCATCTAGAGTTGTCAACTGTTTCATTACCTCCTCTGCTGTCACCTCTATATCTGATAGTCTTTCATCTAGGGTAACCCCTTCCAACAATGGGAGCTGCTCAGGCTCGGTAGTGAACACTCCATGGAAACTGGCATTCAGTGCCTCACAGATTTCCTTGTCACTTTCAGTATATGCCCCCTCTGTCTTCCTTAGTCTTGTCACTTGGTCGTTCACTGACATTTTTCTTCTTATATGACTGTGCAGTAACTTAGGTTGTTTTTTTCGCTCTGATTGCAATATCGTTCTCACAGTCCCTTTCCGATGTTCGTCTTATGTTAATGTAATCGTTCCTAGCTCTGTTGCATCTGATCCTGTTGTCCTCTGTCCTTTGTCTTCTGTACTTCCTCCACTCTCGCCTGCTGGCCATTTTTGCTTCCTGACACTGTCTATTAAACCATGGGTTATTATATTCCTTCTTATTTTTTCCCTTTACTGTTGGTATAAATCTCTCTTCGGCCTCCTGGCATTTCTTTATGACTAGGGCCATCATATCTTGGACTGTTTTTTCTCTAATTTCTTCCTCCCACTGCACTTCACCCAGATAGTCCCTTATCCTCTTATAGTCCCCTTTCCTGTTGTCAACTCTCCTTTCCCAGATCTCTTGTCCCATGGTCATAAGTTTGAATTCCATCATGTAGTCAAAGACTAGGACACAATGGTCACTGGCCCCTAGAGGTATTTCATGCATTAAATTCTTGATATCTTCTACGTTCTGGGTGAAAATCAGGTCTAATAGGCTCGGTGCATCTCCTCTTTCCCTTGTGTCTTCCTTCACATGTTGTGTTAGGAAATTCCTGTCTATAATATCTACTAATTTTGCTCCCCACGTTTCGTCCCCTCCATGGGGATTCCTTGATTCCCAATTTATCTCTCCATGATTTAGGTCCCCCATGATCAGCAGCTTCACTCTCATTCTGTGGGCTAGTGTTGCTGCCTTCTGCAGTTCATCTATACATGCCTTGTTGTTGTCTTCATACTCCTGCCTGGGTCTTCCACTGTTTGGTGGGGGATTGTAGATTACCAAGATCACAATCTTCCTCCCATCTACTGTCAGAGTTCCATGTATGAAGCTTGTGCACTCATTGGTAACCCAATTTCCCAGGTCTTCAAACTTCCATTTCTGCTTTATTAGGAGTGCCACTCCCCCTCCCTGTCTCTGTGTCCTCTCTTTTCATATCACCTGGTACCCTTCAGCCCAGCAAACACAAATCATATAGAAAACGTTCGTCTATCTCTTCCCATAGGACTAGGAATCCATGCCCACTAACACCGCGTGGGGTCTACCCACTCAGGAAGAGGGGGCACACGGCCCTTCACCATCGGCCATGGTGAAGGGTGAGAAGACCTCTGTACACTACAAAAAGAAAGATGGAGGACACAAGAATCATGTTCAAAGCAGTCGGCCTCCCATTTCATCCAGCAAGCACACTGGGGCCAATAGGAGTAGCAATTCCAGTGTCAAAGTTACCACCGAGAAGGGTCTAAAAGCTACTAGGCCCCAAACCTGCACAGCATTAAATGGTGCTCCCACTGAACTGGACGCTCTCTGGCCAATGCTCAAAACTTTGGTCACCGAGTTGATCGAAAGTCTGCTGTCTTCACATGGAATCAAGCAAACCACAGAGACTCGGAAGACAATTGAGCACAGGCTCAAGAAATTCGAAGATGTAATATCCACACCGTCAAGACAGCAGGGCAGGAGACACCCCCATAAAAAACAGATAGTCCAGCTCGTCGGAAAGCGACATTGATGAGTCAATTTCAGGTCCACTAAGAACCTATATACCAATTGCAACTTCCATGGCGTGTTCATCAGACTCCATGGATACCACGGAATTATCAGCAAATTCCAAGAACCTAGAGGTCTAAAGATCCTGCAATGGAATGCGCAAGGACTGCGCACTAAATTGCAACACTTGCAATGCATAGCAGCAACCAAGGGCATAGACATCCTAATACTACAGGAGAGCTTGCTTCGAGCCGGATTAGAATCTAAAATCTCAGGCTATCGAGGCTTCTTCCTTCCATGGATCAATGGGCAATCCAGGGGATGTGCAATCTATGTAAAATGTGACCTGATCTCCAAGTCCATAACCAGCCCACCCAATTGTGGAGCAGGGACAGAGGTAATGGGAGTTACCATTGAGCTAAGACATGACAAACTTGAAGTGTTCAATGTGTACAGGCCTCCACATGCCGAAATGGATCTTTGTTATTTGGACACGCGACAACACCAAACACAATCATTTGTGGAGATTTTAATGCCTATCATCGATTGGCACTGGGCTCGAACAGAACAAATGAAGCCGGCATTCACATTACACATCTACTGGACCAGCTTCCAGAAATACAAATCCTAAACAAGAATGAACCTACCCACATCCAAGGAGGCAGATTAGACCTAACCTTCGTGTCAGCCTCCCTAAGAGATGCAGCAACATGGTCAGTTGAGCCCACACTCACAAGCGACCACTATGGGGTCCAAATTGATCTTCAGTTAGACCTACCCACCCCACCTCCGCCTTCATCTGAAGCCTGGAACTTTGCTTTAGCAAACTGGGACCGATTTCAAAACCTCATTTCAGAGTGGCAAAGAAACTATGATCTTCCCGAAGACATTAATCAGGCAGAACAAGAATTTGTCAAAGCGATTCAAAGTGCAGCCAACCACTCAATCCCACTGAAAAAACAGTCCACCGGACACCATAAAGATCATTAGTACTATTGGGAACGTGTCAAAGAACTCAACCATAGACTCAACAGAACAAGAAAGCTATACAAAATGCAGCCAAGTGACCGCAACAGGATCTTACTTTGTGAGGTCAAGGAACATGTGCATCGAGAGACCAGACAAATAAATGAACAAAAGTGGCTGGAATGGTGTTCACACCTGAATGAACACACCTCTCTCGGAGAGATGTGGCAGCAAATTCACCGAGCCAAAGGGAATAAAACACCTAAAGCTCCACACCCCAAGGATCCTCAACAGGAAGCCGAAGTACTGGCAACCAGGTTTGCAGAGAGAGCAGCCAGCAATCAACTTCCACCAGATGTATTAGCAGTACAGACCGGACTAGAGGAAGAAAGGTGGCACAGAATCCTTACAGCATGTGAAGAAGTCTCTGACACTAATGCCCCCTTCACACTGGATGACCTCAATCGGGCTAAGAAAAACTCCAAGGATACATCCCCTGGAGCCGACAAAATAACCTATAAAATGATTAGAAACCTCGGCCCAGAGGGAGACGCTGCATACCTAAGGTTAATTAATTTAGCCTGGACTTCTCAAACTAGACCTTTTGCTTGGAATAGAGCAGACATAGTGCCGATCCCAAAACCCAAAGATCCAGCTAATCCCAGGCCCATCTCTCTCCAAAGCTGTGCAGCCAAGACGGCTGACAGAATGGCACTCAACAGACTGGAGTGGAAAATGCCTAAACTGCACCATGATATGTATGCTTATAGAAGAGGGGTTGGCACAGTGGAATGTATTACAACTCTGTTAGTCCACTTGAATGACAGACCAGGAATGCTGATATTCCTGGACCTCGAAAAAGCCTTTGAACTGGCTAGCGCCCCAGCTATTCTCTGCTGCCTCATTGACATAGAGGTCAGAGGCAACCTGCTCTCCTGGACCAAAAACTGTCTCAAACAGAGAAGCAAGAGTAAAACTTCATGGCACAGTCTCTGAGTACAAAAGACATGAAAATGGTACACCGCAAGGAGGTATTCTCAGCCCTCTTCTCTTCAACTGTTTAATGGAAAGAATAATGAGGTTGAAACTTCCACATCACTGCAGGCTGCTAAACTACGCGGACGACTTTGTCATCATCATAAAAGGAAGGGATGCGGCGCGCCTTGCACCCAAATGCTTAGACTGCATCAATAAAGAGGCAAAACAGATTGGGATCAAACTCAACCCCTCAAAGTCAAAGGCCATGCCTATAAAAATAGCGAAGCCCATCATCTAACTTACAGTACAGGGTCAACCAATTGAATGGGTCGACACCTATCCGTATCTAGGAATCATCCTGGACACACACATGAATTTTAATGCTGAGGTCACTTACCTGAGAGAGCGAACTGCGGCCCGGACGGCAATTCTCAGGTCGCTAACCTCCCTTTCTGGAGGAGCCAATCTGCAAGTCCTTCGCACATACTAAGTACACGCAGTCAGATCAGTGATCGATTATGCCGCACCTGCACTCACAAATCTATCACACCAACAGTGGAAAAAGCTTGAAGTTGCCCAAAACAATGCTATGAGAGCCGCACTGGGTGCCCCCCATGTGGACCAGGCTTGAAACTCAGACTGGAGACAGGTTTGCCCTCTCTACAAGAAAGAATATCACAAAGGACAGCTACAATTGTCAGTAAGATAATTATTTCTTCTGATCCAATCCCAGTACGGCAGGCCTTGGTGGTTGGACTTGGCCAAAACAATGGAAACTCTTGGGTTGCAAGAGCAGGAAAAGTCCTAAACAGACTACATTTAAAAAACATGATTCTTGATAGAGAGGGTGATCATCCACACCCAAATTACACTCCTTCCGCGCCGTGGGAAGAGCCTACTTTCAAAATAGTAATAGAAAGTCTCCCAATGAAAAAGGCTGCCTATGACCCGACAATCCTAAGGCGCATAATAGAAGAGCAAATGTATAGCATAGCAGTAGCAGGAGCCACCCACATCTTCACAGACGGATCGGTGGACACAGAATATGAGAGTGCTGGCGCTGCTCCTTGCACGACCAGCGTACAGGCATATTGGAGTCTGGGAGGACTAGTATCATCAACCCAAACTGAGCTGTTTGCCATTCAACAGGCATTTGCATATGTGATTGCACAAAACACTCAAAATGCAATCATACACACAGACTCAAAAGCTGCACTTCAAATACTAGAACAAAAACAGTGGAAAGATAATGTGGAAATAATTACCACCATTTTGTATCTTGGAGCAGTCGCTAAAGGCAAAGGACTCAACATAACTTTAAACTGGATCCCATCCCATATTGGAATCCCATTAAATGAAAAAGCTGATGAAATTGCTAAATTGGCAACTCGTCATCCAGTCATACATAAAACAATTCAACCCAGCCTAGAGAACATAAACATCATCACCAAAAAACTCTCACATCTCAACAAAGCCTACCTGCACCAGAGAATAGCTGAAGGTTCGCCATCAGCAACATGGTATCTTCAGGCAACCAAATTAGAAAAGTTAAATATCCCAAAAGGAATCCACAGGAAAATAGCAGTTAGGTTATATAGACTACGTCTAGGTTACAGATGCAACTGGGAGATTGGTGAACCCCGACAGAGAGAGTGCATCTTTTGCCAAACTGTCACAGAAAAGCCATTACTTCACTATCTTCTGGAATGTGAAGCAACCAATGACTTTAGAAGAGCTTTAAGAGTTCCTGAATCATGCAGTGGCCACCCTGAAGCCATCAACACAGCCACTCTCCTGGTCAACAAAGGTGTCCAGCAGCTGGACACCCTCATAAAGACTGTGAAGCAGTATCCTCCCCCGCGATAACAGCTTGATGGTTAAATGCAAACTCGGAATACTGAGAAAAAAAATTGTACCACTTATGGGCTATTCATGCCCGTGCCACCTCTTGAGTGGCTTAATCTTCATCAATCAATCATTTGGCGAGCGCTTCACAACCCAGCGTCCGACCTGCTCGGTGCACCGCGCCGTCATTGACCGAAGACGTAATTACTAATGAATTGTTCAAAGACGTTGACGAATCTGATATTGTCGACTCTGATATAGATGAGGACTATACACAGCCTGAGGATATAGAAACAACGGATAGTGAGAGTGAACATGTTGGTACCACGAGGATGCCACGAGAGTCACCCGCTACTACCAAACACCACTTCGCGCCCAAGCACCTAGTTCATGTGTTCCATTACCAGATTATGATATGATCAACGAGTCTGAAGCAGGTGAATTATTCTCTAGTTTTAGTAATTTAGAATCTGAGAATAGTTTTGCTACGCCTGCTAGTGCCAGTCAAAGTTTCGTCGCATCAGCGGCCCGTCCAGATAAGCGCCGCCTGGAAAAAAATGGCGACAATGAGGAACAAATCCCCTCATCCTCCAATACTTTTCCCTCATCGTCCCTTCCTGCCCCTACTGTTGCTAGAACTGCTTCAGCTCCTGGTCCACGGATTCCTCGCCGTGGTGCAGCTAATGGCTATCGGAAGACAGCAGGTTTATTTGCGTGGAGTGATGGGGAAGATTGTTCCAAAAATTCCTGACTGACAATAGAGATGTGGGAATTACAGATCTTTTTCCCTGATACTGGTGACGAAATAAGTGAATGAACTTCTTCACTGCATATTTTGAGCCGCTGATGGAACATTGTTCACGAAACGAACAGACTTGCAGCTGATCTCATTGAAAGTGAGGAGGTATCAGAATTTTCACGATTACAGCATTGGAAAGAGACGACTGTAGGTGAACTTTGTGTTTTTCGCCATTTGTATGTTGATGAAACTGTGTGAAACACGTAATATCCGATTATCGGAGCAAAGACAACACTGTTCCAACACTATTGTTCGCGAAATGTGAATCCCGATACCGATTTCTAATACTCCTACTGTGTCTTCATTTTCCAAATAATGCAGACGAGACACAGGATGAAAGGCTTTGTAGGGTGAGGCACGTGCTAAATGACCTGATTGGAAAGTTCAGAGATTACTACGTACCAGCTCAGAAGCTGGTTATTGTTGATGAATCCCTTGTGCTTTTCAAAGGACGTGCTGCCTTCAAGCAGTATATTCCCTCAAAACGTCACCGATTTGGATTGAAATTCTTTGTGCTCTGTGACTGAATCAGGAATGGTGTTACACATGATGTTGTATTCGGCTACATATGTTGACATTCCTGCTAATGACCAACATGGCTTCTCAGGTAGTGTGGTGAAGGCACTGCTTGCACCATATTTGAACAAGGGCCATATATTGTACAGATATAACTATTATACCAGTCCCTTACTAACCAGGTTCTTGCTTGATAATAAAACTGGAGCGTGGGGCACAGTAGAGCCAAAACAAAGAGAAAGACCTGTGTGTGACACTGCTATGCAAGTAGGTGATTGCGAGGTAAGAAACAGTGGTGCAATGCTTTCAGTGCGGTGGAAAGACAGACGTGAAGTGAACATGTTGACCAGCATTCACCCTGGTACAATGGTGGACAGTGGCAAGGTGAACAGAACAACAAAACAAATAATATATTAACCAGATTGTGTGATGGACTACAACATCAACATGCGTTTAGTTGATAAATGTGACATGATGGTGGGTGCTGTAGTGTGTGTGTACAGAAAACAGTGAAGTGGACTATGATGATGATTTCCCACCTTATTGACGTAACAATGCTGAACAGTTATAACATGAAACTTGTAAAAACAGGTAGAAAACCATATTTCCTTTCGTTTAGTTTGCAAGTTGTGAAACAATTACTAGGTAAGTTTGGCAAATACACCTCTGGCATACAAATACCCATTCGGGACCCAATATTGAACCATGCTCCTGCACCCAGGCTCGCTTACAGGGAGGCCTTTCTGGTACACAAAATCAAGAAATTACCACCAACTGGAGTGCGTGCAGCAGGCCAGCGTCGGTGTGTTGTGTGTTACAGCACAAAAATGAGGCCACAAACGTAAATTGGTGTTAACATGGTGCGAAGCGTGTGCCGTCCCTCTGTGACATGTCGACTGTTTCGCACAGTATCACAGTCTCCAGGACTACAAACTGTCTAGTACTTTAGTAAATACATGTATGTCTCAAGTGAATTTTAGTGTAAATATTGAAAAAATATATATATTTCACAGGAAATGTACAATGTACCATTTTGGTGTGCATACCTGTGACAATAATACGTGATTGCGTAGTGAATTTATACTAGTTGTATTATCATATAATGTCAAACGACAGTAATTGGAACAATACTAGCGAAAAAATTATTGTAAAACGTGCCATAGATACTGTAAATAATGCCGCGAAAAAATATTGCGGCAACTCGGGCCGCCGCACGTGACGGCTCCCTAACACAGCACCCTTGAGCGCTCACTCTGACGTCATCGGCGAACTTGTCGGCTCGATTATGTCATTGGTAAGTACAATTATTATTATTATTTTCCTGTGCTCAAGGAATACAAATTAACAATTTTAAAAGGACGAAAAAATTATTATTTTTTTCTTGCGCTCTGGGGTGTAAATCTCCCTAGGACCACTTGGCAGCTTAAAGGTTAAAAACAAACCAATATAGCTGGGAACTCAGCAAAACTAGTCTTAAATCTGCTGGAGATACAAAACAGCCAATATTGAATCTCTACGACCACAGGATGGACAGGATTAAAGGACTCCAGAGCTATTAGGGCACTGAAAGAGTTCACAACAAGAACTAAGGAAGAATTACGGCGAGAAAGCAGTTGACGAAGAGCAAACAAAATTGCATAAAGTTCAGCTGTGAAGATGATGGACTCTGGAGGCAGGCAACACACACAGGTCCAGACAGGAAACACAAAGGCGTAGCCTAAAGTCAGCAGACTTGAACCCATCTATGAAGACGGAGATGAGCGGGAGTGTGAAGAAAAGTGAGCAAAGAAAAGGCGTTTTAGAACTGTAGGAGAGGTAAAAGACTGTCATGAAGGTCAAGGTTCTACAAAACGTAGGAAGAGTGACCCTCCAAGGGGGCAAGGACGGAATGACACGAGAAGAAACATTGGCAACACCAACAAAGGGAGAACCTTGCAGGTGAGACAACTGTACAGAAAGAAGAGAGTGGTGAAAGGGAACGGCCTACAGGAGGGGTAATGTTCAAAGTACGACTTAAGCGAGAGTGAGAGTGTTGTAGGGACCGCGCAAAGTAGCGAAGACAGTAGTGATCACGGCGATCCCGTAGAGACAGGATGCAACATACACGCTCGGGGGAAGGGGTCGAACAAAAGGCACCAGAGTTAACACAGAGCCCAGTATGGTGAAGAGCATCAAGACGACGAAGGGTGGAGGGAGAGGCAGACCAGTAAGCAGGACAGTAATAATCAAGTTTAGAGAGCACAAGAGAGAATGTAAAGAGGAGCGTGTGCCTATCAGCTCCTCATGAAGTTTGGGACAAGACCTTATGTTAAGGGCCTAAGAGCATTCAACTTCGAGGTAGGTGATATGGGACAGGACAATCTAGTGTCAAAAATTTACCCCATTAGTTTAGAAGAATCCTTATACGAAAGAGGATTACCATAAGGCGACAAAGGAGGGTCGAAGGACGACCTGCTTCCAAGTAAAGGTCATAGCATAATTCTTAGCCAGAGGGAACTTGAAGCCATGATTGGAGGCCCAGGACGACACGGCATCAATCTCAAGTTGAAGCTGCCATTGGAGGAAAGGCGAATCATCACCCTAACAGCAGAGAGCAAGATCGTCAACATAGAGAGTGGGGAAAATGTCAGAGGGAAGGGAGGAAAGAAGACCATTGAGGACAACTAGGAGGAGAGTAGTGCTCAGAACACTACCTTGGGCCACACCCTCGTATTGCCGAAAAGAGGCATAGAGTGGGTACCAAGCCGCACTCTAAAGAAACGACGAGAAAGGAAGCTCTGGAGTAGGAGGGGTAGATTACCACGAAGATCAAAAAAATGAAGTTGGGACAGTATGCATCAGTCGTGCTGCTACACTTGCGAAATCCAAATTGAAAAGGGGAGATGAGGTGACAGCGTTCCATGAACCACATCGTTTGGACATTGACCATATGCTCAAAGAGATTGCAGACGCAACTCATGACAGCAATGGGACGGAAGTCTTAAGAGGATGATCCTAGAGAACCAGGTTTCCGAATTTATTTATTGTGGAAAGACCTTCCACATCACCCATAAAGTCTTTGTTGCAGCATACATAAAAATATTGCTGTTACTGTATTAATAACAAATTAAAATTACTTTAATTAATCCTGTAAAGGATGGTGTACGTGACACGTGTACTCCAGAAAACGAGAAATATATATTCACATCACAAGACCATCTCACACAAAATGCTATTAATTAATTTACCACTAAAAACAACCGTTTGAGGACTGAACATAAAAATCTACTTCCTAAAATTAATTATATTTTCAATTATATTAATTAAGATCAACTCCTCCTGATTAATAATAAAAAAAATGTACTCAGAGATGCGTCTCTGATGCATGATGGGGACTCACCATATTAAAACCAGAGCCGAGAGACGTGTTGACTTATTCTGATTATTATTTCCTACACGTTATTCGCGTGGAGTTGTGCAGCTTTAATATCCACCACCGTTCTTGGGAAGTCATTGTTTCCTTTCATGTAGTTACTTGTTAGAGCTCTTCCACTTATAAATATGCTGTTACGGTTATAACGTATGCTCAATAACAGTTAAGGGTGAGCAGATTTATTATCACTATTATCTCTATGCAATTTGATCTGCTATACCTGCAATTATGTCTTCTAGTAGATTTGATTGTGTATTTCGTTGATGTGACGATGTCGACACCAACTGTTGAGCTCACCCGACAATTTTCTGATCCCTGGTGGAAGGTTGTGATCCTATTTGATCCCTTTGTAGTTTGTCCTACTTATCACATTTTCAGTCCGCAGAAGAGATGGTGGTGGAATCTTGGTCGACAGGAATGAGTTCACCCAGGGCAGTCTTGAACAAAGACATTTTGCAGTGAAAAGTGGCCGAGTCGGTGAAGAGAGTGATCTAGCACTTAGTGAAGTATTGTTGATTAGACCGAAGTACTGTCCGTGGATGTACTTTTAAGCTTGTGTGGCTGGAGACCCCTGCCGGCCTGCGGCTGGATAGTAGAAGAAGTTTTGCCACTGTGATGATACCGTGTAGGACTAGCCTGTGAATTCACTTAAAAAGGTAAACTCGCCAGTGTGAGGACCATAGAAGACATTCAGGAAAGGAACCTCGGGTTGTGTATGATAGAAAATAGAAGTGGACTCGCCGGGAAGAGAGACTGCATAAGTTTTATAGTGATCTGTGCGAAAGTGACACCTACAGTGTTATTTCATGTACTTGTGTGTATATATAATCGACACATCTGCAAGCTCATGGAGAGAATCTCATGAAGGGGGAAATCATTCACCATCTTTCAGTTAACAACCCCATAAAAATACAATCGACATAACATTGATTTGTTAAAAACAGATCCTGCCTTACAAATTTGCTCACATTTGTGTAAATATTGCCAGATACTCAGACAAAAGGCCTTTCGGTGCATGTAATATACACATGCATTTTGCTGAAGCTTTTGATAAGGTATCATATGAAAGACTGGCATAGAAATTACAGGCCCATGGAATAAATAAAATATTAGAATGAATAAACCAGTGGTTAATGAAAAGGCCTAGTGACATTCCGAGGGTATGAAGTGATCCAAGGAAAAATGTTATCTCAGCAGGATAAAATCAGTGCCATTCTGGAGTATCCAGTGCTCCAGTATAAGAAAGATGTGCAGCGATTTATCGGTATCTGTGTGTACTACCGACAGTTTTGCCAGAATTTTTCGAGTGTGGCAACTTCCTTAACAAACTTGTTGCTAAAAGTCACTAAATTAATGTGGTCAACAGACTGTGCAGAGGCTTTTAAAAACTTTAAATCGATCATAGCTTCCGCTCCAGTGTTCACTAGTCCAAGGTTCGACAAACCATTTAAAATTCACGTCGATGCATATGATTCAGGTGCTGGTGCAGTGTTGTTGCAAACTGGGGATGATCAAGTGGATTATCCAGTGTACTATTACTCTGAAATTTAACAAGGCAACAGCACAACTATTCAGTGGTAGAAAAAGGAGTGTTGGCACTAGTGTTATACTTCAATCTTTTGGCAGGCTATCTCACGGCACGGGAGACATCTCCCGTCACGCAGGGTGCAGTCGCACCTTCACAGATCTCCAGTATTATCTATTGATACTAATAATGGCTCAAAAGGGCCACCACTTACGGGCTATTCATGCCCGTGCCACCTTTAGGATGGCTTAATCTGCATCAATCAGTCAATCTCACGGCAAATATAGTGGAAGTGTATATGGACCATAACCCATTAGTTTTCACCCCTCAGATGAAAGAGAAAAATAAATGGATCCTCAGGTGGGCATTATACCTGCAGGACTTCAGTCTTACCGTAATCCACTTACCAGGTCGGCTAAACGTGGTAGCTGATGCGCTATCCCGGTTGCCTGAGTAGCGTACCTCTGAGCCACAGGAAGCCACAAACTATCATGTTTTATTTTATTCATGGAATCTCTTGTGACAAATATTCCTTGTCAAAATTGTTTTTCCCTTTGTGTGTTTTTCTTTAAGAGAAATTTCTTGTTTTTAATTTTCTTTTTAGGGTTATTTTTCTTTGTACGTCCTTACAAAAAATATGACTGTTCTTGTAGAAACTTTTTTTTTTCTGAAGGGGGGATGAGTTTTGACCCTGGGTTCTTAATTGGCACTGCCAGGAAACCAGGCTTAAATAGGATTCAGTTTTATTTTCATGCAGGTATCATTCACTTAAGTATTTTGGTAGTGATAGGCCATGACTGTTAGGGAGCATGTGTGGGTTTTTGAGTAAGTAAATATTAGAACATTAATTAATAGTTTGGGTTAAGTAGGAGGGGAGATTAATCTAGCAGTATAGACTTATATTTAAAGGGTACCTGGAACTAGCTTGGTTGGTTGGTCGAGGGTTCCGCTTCTCTGCCAGATGTAGGATTAACCTCGTTGCTCACAGAGCTGGTATACCCTGAGTTAATTATTAGTATGATGTAAAGCTATATGTTAGTTATACTTAGAACTGTTCAGGTAACAAGTAAAGGCTTATCTTGGAAGACTAGTACTTGTTACTGTACGATCAAGTTATTTACCGAGTCAGCAACCACATGTGGAAGCGAGAGAGGGGTCTTGGTTGTTGGGTGTTCAAAGGGTCTGGACCAGTGGCTGGTGACTCCTCCTCCTCCCATTTTTCCTCTCACCTTATCCTTTCAATACCAATTTAAGTACCATTATATACGTACCGTGCCATTGTAGTCTTAGTGTATTTCTTGTGTGTCCTCTAAGCCAGTGTTTTGAGCCCCAAGTGTTACCTGAGGGGTGGCTTAAGGGTGACCATAAGTTGTGTTTAAGTTACCAGTGTATGGTCTGTTCCCTTAACGAGCGTAGTCTTGCATCTAGTCGTTGTTTGTAACCTTCGTCTCCTTTCTATGTGGCTTCAGGGAATTAACGCAAGATTGAGGAGGTAAGAAAATTATTGTACTTAGGGGGATTACGGTTAATCAATTATATAATAAGGTTTATAACCAGAGTATAACTTTTTCCTTGTTGTAGTGGGGTTGTTAATCTCTCTAGATTACAGACCATTTATAGTATTGAATATTTGCTGGGATTTTATCCCTTTGGGCCAGGCCATCCCTAACCCCACTGTTTAATAACGCCGTGACCTTAGATATTGACCCCCACAGAACAAGCTCTAATCTATTACAACTGGCAACTAGAATTTAACCTTAACAAATGCATATTAGATATACAAGGTAGTGTGTTGAGGGCGTCGACCTGTGCTCGTCTACGCTCTCCATTCTAAGCTGTATTACAGACCCCAACTACCCCCAGATGACGTAAATCACCACCTACAGGCAGCCAAGTACATGGAGACCAAGCACGTCATAAGACATCGACAGTAACCAACTCAATTAACTCATTTACTTGCAAACAAAATTCAATACAAACTTTTCCTGTTGGGATTATCAGTACCTGCTGCCCACCACCGTGCTTCCTGACTCAAGTTTAGGCTACAATATTTTCTTCATACCCATACACAACCAACCATGACTTCCAAAAACCAGTTTGTGCACAGAAAAAACCCGCAAAGCACCAAGCAAGGCACCCTCCAGAACACCACCGACAGCTGTCGTTTCTCGCCCTCTGGGGTCAGTGGCGGCGCTGCTCTCCCCTCAACACCTTCACTGAGTCAGGGGATTGTTTCCTCACAAACATCTGCAAATTCCTTGCTAACATCCCACTTCATGCACTTCAAGCTTGCTGCAGGTCCCTCGCTGGAATGCCCTAATTGGTGTGAGAATCTGTGATTCAAGAAGCTGTGTCTAGTATTTCAGGCCCATATTATGATCACTCAGGACCTTCAACATGATGATTAAGTTAACTGTGCGAACCTGCAACAACAATATCAACAAATAACCCTTCTTCGTGTTGATGTTAAAGCCTGTCAAGTGAACCACCAACTTCAGTATAAAATAAACCGTCTGTTAGGAAAATACGTGTCTGAAACCAACGATTCCATAAAAAAACATAAGGAAGCGCTAGACAATAAATGCAAGCATCAGTACTATAACTGGCCAACAATCTATCTCCCAGGACGAACAAGACCAGCAAAAGTTACTGGACTGTTAATGTTTCATCTTCATCCATCCTTGAGGAAAGAGACGATGAAAAGTGTGTATAGGCATTGTACATGCTGTCATAATAGACCAAATGCGTTATGCAACCAACAAAACCATAAGTGCTACTTACAGCGTAGGCAAAAAGAATCCAGCAGGTCAAAATCAAAGAAAAATGCGCCTCAAACTAGCTACCCATTCCCTAAAATCCGATCTTGTCCAGACAGCAGTATTCTCTAACAAGGTGGGTTACATCTACAAGTGCCTGGCCAGGAAAAGGCAGGGACTCCTCTACTGTCTGCAGAAAATCAGTACACAAAACCAAGGTGTGATCCATCAGTGCTATGTAAAAGATGGCACAATAAGAGAGGAAAACTTACAGCAAAAACGTTTGTGGTATCAAATGAGGATAACTTCAATAAATTCCTCTCCCAATGTGGTCTATCAGTCCAGACTAACACGAAGTGCCTCATCTTAATTAACTCCCTTGTTACCTAGTGCAGGCTAGGTAACCTAGGTTTCATTGTTACCAAGCCTTCCCATACATTATTGCTCCATTGTACTCTGGCTATGCCAGTGTCAGTATTATAAACCATTGTTTGTGAACCTGAGTGTACCTCAAAGTAATCTACGTCATTTATACCAGTGTAATTTTAGTAATTTTACTGTTTATCAAGTTATTATAATTATAATAATAGTATAATTATCATTATCATAACATTCAATCTTTATTTAATTTAATCCAAATTTCATTATTCTACTAAAATCATTAGTTTTTTCTTTACATTGCATCATTAGTTGAACCTTTACCATTTTATTATCAAACAGCCTACTTATGCCACTTGGTATAGATCCAGAACAAACCTCGTATAAAGTATCTATGACAATCACTTCTATTGTCTAAATTGCAGGTATTATACAGCATACGATGTAAACAATGCATTAACACATCACAATAAATCTGTAATTAACAATGTACGATCACTAAGCAAACGCTGATTATTATAGTGCACTAATTGAAACAGTTAACAAATTCACCTTTATTATACTTGCTGAAACGTAGTTGAAAGAGAATAAAACACGACTTGCATACCAAACTATTCACTAGTTCACAACCGTCGGCTAATGCAGATGTGATGGTACTGATCTTTACTAACACCAAAAACTTTAGAATAAGGGCACTTTAGTACAACAGTTTCTTGACGTTGGGAAACCTTAGGAGAACGGCCTGCTAAAACAACTGCAGATGGTCTCCCTAACTTCCCCAGACTCCACTCCTCTAACAAATTCATCACTTACTCACAGAGGCACTCATTAACCCTGCAGGGAAACACTGACTGTCTAGCAGTGAGCGAGGGCGTGGCTTTGGTGGCACACTGGCTCCCTCTCTAATATATGTAGATCTCCCGCCCTGCACCACCTCCATCACTCACTCCAGAGGCTGTTGCTTGTTTAACGGTCCTCCCTTTGTAATGTTTACTCAAGTTACTAGACAAGTTACCAGACAAGTCACTAGGCAAGTCAAACTCCTTATGCCCCCGTCTTCTAGTCTTCTACCGGCTGCCTTTTTCTTTTTTTTTGGGGGGGAGACCTTGTCTGATGTTCTAGTTCTTGGTCTTGATTGGCCTTGAAATTGTGAAGAGGTGGCTTTCACGACTATAGTGGATTCTAAGTGTGAATAACTAAGCCATTATAACTATATAGCCGTAATGGCTTAGTGGGTTTTCCTGATAATTACCGTTCCTCATGCCCGTAGGAGTACTTGTATATTTATTCTACTCTTTTCTGTTTCCAGATTCTATGTTTTCCATTCTATTTCTCTCGCTTCAGATGCTGTCCTTGTTCACCTTGTCTATTCTCGTTGGACGCGTGATCCTTTGGTCACGGGTTCGATTCCCGGCGCCGGCGAGAAACAATGGGCAGAATCTTTCACCCTGACGCCCCTGTTACCTAGCAGTAAATAGGTACCTGGGAGTTAGTCAGCTGTCGCGGCCTGCTTCCTGGGGTGTGTGAGTGGTGTGGGGGGAAAAAATAGTAACAGTTGACTGACAGTTGAGAGGTGGGCCGAAAGAGCAGAGCTAAACCCCCGCAAGCACAACTAGGTGAATACAACTAGGTGAACACTACTATGTGAATACACACACACACACACACGGGGGAGCCGGTGACCGATCGGACAACACGCTGGACACGATCCTGTGGTCCCGGGTTTGATCCCGGGCGCCAGCGAGAAACGATGGGCAGAGTTTCTTTCACCCTATGCCCGTTACCTAGTAGTAAATAGGTACCTGGGAGTTAGTCAGCTGTCACGGGCTGCTTCCTGGTGTGTGGGTGTGGGTGTGCGCGCGCGTGCGTGTGTACTCACCTAATTGTGCTTGCGGGAGTTGAGCTCTGGCTCTTTAGTCCTGCCTCTCAACCATCAATCAACAGGTGTACAGGTTCCCGAGGCTATTGGGCTTTATCATATCTACACTTGAAACTGTGTATGGAGTCAGCCTCCACCACATCACTTCCTAATGCATTCCATTTGTCAACCACTCTGACACTAAAAAAGTTCTTTCTAATATCTCTTTGGCTCATTTGGATACTCAGTTTCCACCTGTGTCCCCTAGTGCGTGTGCCCCTTGTACAAATCTACAAGGGCCGTGACGAGGATTCGAACCTACGTCCGAGATGATCCCAGACGCTGCCTTAATCGACTGAGCTACGACATGGGCCCTTACTTCATTACACACAGAAATCACAATAGCGTGATGCATCAATGAACAAATAGAGGTAGAAGGGCCTATTGACATAGCTCGAGTGCATGGGGGAGTTACATAAAACCCTGGTTTGTGCCTCGGAGAGGCTGTAGAATCCAGTAAGTTTAGTAGAACTTCGGTTTCAACTCTTTTACCATGTCGTAGCCGAGTCGATTAAGGCAGCATCTGGGATCATCTCAGACGTAGGTTCGAATCCTCGTCACGGCCCTTGTGGATTTGTTCATTGATGCATCATGCTATTGTGATTTGTGTGTGTAGTGTAGTGTGCTCCTTGTGTTAAAGAGTCTGTCTTTATCTACCCTGTCGATTCCCTCGACAGGGTAGATATGTGGTGAATCTTTAATGTGGTGATCATGTCCCCCTAACTCTTCTGTCTTCCAACGAAATGAGATTTAATTACCGTAGTCTCTCCTCGTAGCTCATACCTCTTAGCTCGGGTACTAGTCTGGTGGCAAACCTTTGAACCTTTTCCAGTTTAGTCTTATGCTTGTCTAGATATAGACTCCATGCTGAAGCCGCATTCTCCAAAATTGGTCTGACATATGTGGTAAATAATGTTCTGAAAGATTCCTTACACAAGTTTCTAAAGGCCGTTATTATGTTAGCCTACCTGGCATATGCCGCTGATGTTATCCTCTTGATAAAAGCTTCAGGGGATAGGTCTGGCGTGATATCAACCCCCAGGTCGGTCGGTCTCTCTCTCTCTGAATCTTGAAGTATTTCATCTCCCAAATAATACCTTGTATCTGGTCTCCTGCTTCCTACCCCTATCTTCATTACATTTGCTTGGGTTAAAGTAACAACCATTTGTTCGACCATTCCTGCGGTTGTCCAGGTCTTCTTGAAGCCTCAAGCTGTCCTCATCCTGTCTTAATCTTTCTCATAATTCTGGCGTCGTCAGCAAACATTGAGAGAAATGAGCCTATAACCTCTGGGAGATCATTTACGTATATCAGAAACAGGATAGGACCGAGTACAGAGCCCTGTGGGACTCCACTGGTGACTTCACGCCATTCTGAGGTCTCACCCATCACTAACTCTCTGCTTCCTATTGCTTAGGTACTCCCTTATCCACTGGATCGTCCTACCAGTTACTCCTGCCTGTTTCTCCAGCTTATGTATCAGCCTTTTATGCGGTACTGTGTCAAAGGCTTTCCGACAGTCCAAAAAAAAAAAATGCAGTCCGCCCATCCTTCTCTTTCTTGCTTTATCTTTGTCACCTGATCGTCGAATTCATTCTATTAAGCCTGTAAGGCAAGATTTACCCTCCCTGAACCCATGTTGATGGGTTCTCACGAAGTCTCTTCTCTCCAAATGTGTTACTAGGTTTTTCTCACAATCTTCTCCATCACCTTGCATGGTATACAAGTTAAGGACACTGGCCTGTAGTTCAGTGCCTCTTGTCTGTCACCCTTTTCGTATATTGGTACTACATTAGCCATCTTCCATATATCTGGTTGGTCTCCCGTTTTCAGTGACCTACTATACACTATGGAGAGTGGCAAACAAAGTGCTCCTGTACACACTTTCAATACCCAAGGTGAGATTCTGTCTGGCCCAACAGCCTTTCTCACGTCCAGCTCCAATAGGTGCTTCTTGACCACATCTCTTGTACTTTCGAATCTTTCCAATGTCGCCTGGTTTGCTGCCACCTCTCCTAGTGCCGTGACTTCTCTTTGTTCTATTGTAAAGACCTCCTGGAACCTTTTGTCGAGTTCCTCACACACTTCTGTCATTCTCTGTGTACCTGTCCTCGCCATCCCTAAGTTTCATCACCTGTTCCTTCACTGTTTTCCTCCTGATGTGACTGTAGTAGCTATGGTTTGGTCTTGGCTTTATTAGCTATATCATTTTCATACCTTTTCTCAGCTGCTCTTCTCACACTTAACATACTCGTTCCTGGTTCTCTGGTATCTCTCTCTACCTTCTGGTGTTCTGTTATTACGGAAGCTCCACCATGCCCTTTTGTTCAGCTCCTTTGCTTTCATACATTCCCTATTTAACCACGGATTCTTCTTTTGCTTCTCTGTTTTTCCTGTCGGGCCGGGACAAACCACCTTACAGCCTCCTGACACTTGGGTGACATAGTCCATCATGTCTTGTACAGACTTGGTTATGAGTTCTGTGTCCCATTGTATATCCCTTAGGAATTTATTCATCTCCTCATAGTTTCCCTTTCGGTACGCCAGCCCTTTGTTTATCCAGTTCTTTTTTGGGAGATTCCTAGCTTAACCAGGTACTCGAAGTTCAATACGCTATCATCACTCATTCCCAGGGGGGGCTTCCAACTTAACTTCCCTTATATCCGACTCATTTAGGGAAAATATCAGATCAAGCAAGGCTGGTTCATCCTCTCCTCTCATTCTTGTCGGTCCCTTGACGTGGTGACTTCAAAAGTTTCTCGTTGCCACGTCCAGCAGCTTAGCTCTCCATGTGTCTGGTCCTCCATGTGGGTCTCTGTTCCCCCAATCTATCTTCCCATGGTTGAAGTCTCTCATAATTAGTAGTCTGGATCCGTTCCTGCTAGCCACAGAAGCTGCTCTCTCTATTATATTGATGGTGGCCATGTTGTTTCTATCATATTCTTGTCTGAGTCTTCTGTCGTTCGGTGGGGGGTTATATATGACTACAATAATTTTCTGTCCTCCAGTTGCTATGGTGCCTGAAATGTAGTCACTGAAACCTTCACAGTTCTGATTTACCATCTCTTCGAAACTCCAACCTTTTCTTATCAGCAAAGTTACACCACCACCACCTCTCCCGTCTCTCTTTCCTCACTACATAGTAGTCCTGTGGAAACACTGCGTTTGTTATGGTTTTCGTTAGCTTTGCTTCTGTGAGTGCTATTATGTCTGGGTTTTCTTCTAGTGCCCATTCTCCGAGTTCACTTGTTTTATATGTAATCCCATCTATGTTAGTGTACATTGCCTTGAAGCTAGCTTTCTTCTGTTCATTTTCTTGTCTCCTCTTTGGCGAGCATTCTGCTGGTTGGGAAAGCTGTTCCATGGGTGAGACGATCTGTGAGGTTTTGCAGGGTCTCAAGAGGATTTTGGGGGTGGGGGGTTCAAGGGAAGGGGGGGTTTTCATGTTCACAGAAAATGGTACCATCCGTTTTCTATGTGCGGCGGCTGAGACGCCAGAGAGAGACAGAAGGTAAACAAGAGCGTACAGGACGCCCGCCAAGCTTGGTAGCTACTAGTCATGTAATCATATTAAGTATTAAAGTCAGTAACCAAGTCATGACTTTACATCAACCCTACAACCAAGACTTCCTCAGTAACACACAAACACCACATTGGCGACGAGGATGAACTGTGAACGCAGGTATTTGTTCAGTTTCAAACACAAGGAAGAAGCATGCTGCCTGGAGGAGGAAGAGAAGCTGTGAGCGCCATACCCGATGCTGTATGCTAACCGATGCTGTGTGCTAACCAATGCTGTGTGCTAAACGATGCTGTGTGCTAACCAATGCTGTGTGCTACCCAAGCTGTGTGCTACCAAAGCTGTGCTGAAGAAACTGTGTACTGAGGAATCTGCCGACGTTGTGTACGAAACGACGCTTTGATGTGTACAAAACCTGATGTTTTGGTTACGAAACGACGCTTCGTGCTACAAAATTCATCACACTGAACTGACTGCTGTAACAACTGCTGTACCAACTGCTGCACCAACTGCTGTACCAACTGCTGCTGTACCAACTGCTGTGCCAACTGCTGTGCTGCTGCTGACCCAACTGCTGTGCTGCTGCTGTGAGTAGGAACAACACATGTACACAAGGGCTAGGTAAGAAGACAGTTGCTGCTATATTGTGCACTGTTGTGAACTTTTGCATTAAAATGCTTGTGTGCTTTGCAAAATTAAAGTAATTACAGTGAATTCTTGACTAACATATACAGTGCAGTAAGTGTTTAATATTCTGAGGAACATTTAAGTGATAAGTTACATTTATTCAGTAAAAATGGCAAATATACCTCAGTTTCCTGCATTTGATCCTGACTGTGACCAGACAAACCTGTCACAGAGGTGGGTCAAATGGCTTAAAAGGTTTGAAAATTTGTTGATAGTTTCTGACATCAAAAGTGCTGAAAGAAAGCGTGCCTTTCTACTTCATTATGCAGGTGATAGAGTTTGTGACATCTTTGACACACTGAAAGACACTGGTGGTGCCAAAGATTATGATACTGCCAAAGCCAAACTAACAGAGCATTTCAAACCAAGGCAAAATACTGCAATGGAAATTATGCATTTCAGGAGAGCAAAACAACTCTCTAATGAAACTGTGGATCAATACCACACACGTCTGCAGGGTTTAGCAGCCCATTGTGAGTTTGCTGATGTTGACAAAGAAATCAAACAGCAAATAATTGAAACATGCACATCTACACGTCTCCGTCGAAGAGCTCTAGAACTTGTTGATGATGAAAGTTCTCTTACCAAGATACTGGATATTGCTCGTCGAATGGAAGATGCTGCACGTGATGCTCGTGTCATGGAGTGCAGTGCCAACAACGGTTCTGCCACTGTTACTAACAGTGATGAGGTATGTAAGGTTCAGGGAGGACATCGTAATCAAAGAAGATATCATGGCAAACCTAACAGTAAATTTAGCCGAGAACCACGTCACAACTGGGGTCAAGGAACAAGGCTCAAGCAGTCACAACGACCCACATCAGAGGGTGTCAACAATAAATGTTACAATTGTGGAGGAGACTACCCACACCAAGATAATGTTTGTCCTGCTCAAGGTAAGAAGTGCTATGAGTGTGGAAAACTAGGTCATTTAGGTGCTATGTGTCGTTCCGCACTAAAGAAACCACAGTCAATGAATAAAAGCACTGTACGAGGATCAGGTCATAGGGGTCGAGGTGGTAAACACAATATTGCACCTCATATCCAGAATGTTAATAATATACAAGACAACATTTCATTACAACCAGTCTCAGATGACAGTGAATGTGATTATACTTATGGAGTACAAGCAATCACAGAATGGAATGATCTTCCAAACAACCCAGAGACATGTGTATACATTGCTGGTATTTGTCTCAAGGTTCTCATTGACACTGGATCAAACATTGACACCATTGCTGAGTGCCACTATGAGAAATTTAAAAAACAGTTCCCAAAGCTTGAGAACTATAATGGCAAAGCCACTGCCTATGCTTCAAAGTTAGCCTTGCCAGTGATTGGAACTTTCACTGCAGAGATTAAGTCAAAGAATGCAATGCTCATTACTACATTCCATGTTGTTAGGAATGCAAAGGAGTCTTTACTCAGTTACAAGACTTCAACCAAATTGGGGCTACTTCAGCTTTCTAATGCTGTAGCAGTGGAATCTGCAAACAATGTTGATGGTATTGTTGCTGAATTTTCTGATCGATTTAAATCCATAGGTTGTTATACTGATAGCAAAGTACATCTGCATATCAACCCAGATGTAATTCCAGTTGCCCAACCACATCGCCGACAACCATTCCATACTCGCAAGAAAGTCGATGCTGAACTGGATAGGCTGATGGAACTAGATATCATTGAACCAGTAACAGGCCCAACACCATGGGTAAGCCCAATTGTCACTCCACCAAAGCCGAAGAATCCAGATGAGATACGCATTTGTGTGGACATGCGTGTTCCCAACAAGGCAATAATGCGTGAACGCCATCCTACACCCACTGTAGATGATATGATCTACCGCTTGAATGGTGCAACTATATTCAGCAAGTTAGATTTAAACAAGGGCTATCATCAGCTTGAACTTGATGATGAGAGTCGCTTCATCACAACGTTTACGACACATCGAGGTCTGTATAGGTACAAGCGCCTGAGTTTTGGTATTAACAGTGCTGCCGAGGTATTCCAGCACATCATCAGCCAGGTATTGCAAGACATACCTAATGCTGACAACATGTCTGATGACATCATTGTTTATGGCCGTACCCAAGCTGAACACGACAAAGCTCTTCGTGCAACATTGCAACGCTTACGAGAAAAGAATCTGACGTTAAGCCGAGCAAAGTGTGAGTTCAATAAACATAAAATTGAATTCTTTGGACATGTACTTAGTGACAAAGGTCTGTCTCCAGATCCTAAGAAAGTTGCAGATATCAAGAATGCTGCACCTCCTTCAACGTCCACTGAAGTACAGAGTTTTCTGGGAATGGCAAACTACTGTTCTCGCTTCATTCCAGATTTTGCTACCATTACGAAGCCTCTACGTGAGCTCCTGAAGAAAAACGCATCATGGTACTGGAGCGATATCGAGCAAAATGCATTTGATGCTGTGAAAGATGCACTAGTAGAGAATGCGACTGCTGCATACTTTGATCCATCAATGGACACTGAGTTAACGGTGGATGCTAGTCCTGTTGGTTTAGGTGCTGTTTTAGCCCAACACAAACCTGGTCAACCAGATTCCCGAGTAGTAATTGCCTACGCTAGCCGTTCTCTCACAGATGTTGAGCAACGATACAGTCAGACAGAGAAGGAAGCTCTTGCTCTTGTATGGGGCTGTGAACACTTCAATGTGTATCTGCTTGGTGCGCCCTTCACCACGATGGTCACTGACCACAAACCGTTGGAGACCATCTTCAATAATCCAAAGTCCAAACCACCAGCTCGCATTGAGAGATGGGCTCTTCGTCTGCAACCATACAACTTTACGGTGAAATACAAGCCGGGTGCAGGCAATCCCGCTGATTACATCAGTCGACATCCTGCCAACAGTTTCACCATCACCAAGCATCAGCAAGTTGCCGAGGAATATGTACACTCTGTAACCTGTGATGCAGTCCCTAAGGCTCTTACTCTTGATGAAATCCGTACTGCAACCCTAGAGGACCCAACTCTGCAAGCAACAGTGGATGCATTGACTAAGAAAAAGTTTCCACGCATCCCACCCTCAGGAGTTGACCAAGATGCATTCAAAGCACTTGAACGCATCCAGACAGAATTAAGTGTTACGCAACAACGCGACACTGTGCTGCGAGGTACTCGTATCGTTATTCCAGCTGTTCTCCAGCAACGTGCTCTGAAGCTTGCACATCAAGGACACCAAGGTCTTGTTAGGACCAAACAGCTGATACGAGAAAAGGTGTGGTTTCCTGGCATTGATCGTCAAGCAAAGGATATGCATGATGCCTGTGTCCCTTGCCAAGCTGCAGTGGATACTTCAAGACCAACACCTCTACAACCTTCACCACTACCTGCTGCACCATGGACGGAAGTATCAATGGACTTCTGCGGACCACTACCAACTGGAGAGTACTTGATGGTAGTCATTGATGATCACTCACGTTATCCAGAAGTAGAAATCATCAATTCCACATCTGCAAAGGCCGTCATCCCGAAACTCGACAAGATCTTTTCAAACTTTGGCATTCCTGAAGTTGTCAAGACAGACAATGGACCGCCATTCAATGGACAAGACTTCGTCAACTTTTCTGAGCATATTGGATTCAAACACCGCCGTGTGACGCCACTACATCCCCAAGCAAATGGAGAAGTTGAGAGATTCATGCAACCTCTCATGAAAGCGGTACGCTGTGCTCATGCCGAAGGACGATCCTGGAAACAAGCTATGTATGCTTTTCTCAGGAACTACCGTGCAACACCACATGGAACACTGGGCAAGTCGCCTGGCGAACTTGTATTTGGACGTCCTATGAGAATCGCACTACCCGTCATGCCAGCCAAGGTAACGGATAAACGTCTCGCTCAGAAGGATGCACTAGCCAAGGGCAAAATGAAAATTGCTCATGATCAACGTGCAAAGGAACAGTTCATAAAGGTTGGTGACACTGTTCTCGTTAAAAAGAAAAAAGAGGGAAAGTTAGAGATGCCGTATGATACAAAACCATATAAAGTGATTAGTGTAAAAGGAACTATGGTAACAGCTAGTAATAGAGATCATAGTATAACACGTAATATGGCTTATTTCAAAGTGATTCCAACTAGTGTAGAAAATGATGAAGTGCAAAGTCGTGCAAAAGAAAAAGAAAAAAATAGTTATAACCCGACAAACAATTCATCAAGGGATGTTATTGTATTTGGGGACTCGCGTCCTAAACGTCATGTTAAACGCCCTACACGATTTGATGATTAATTGTGTTCCTATGTAATGAAAAGTATTTACTTATTATGCTAAACTAAATTTAATATTGTTTGAATAATGCAGATATCTCATTCAATATTTTGTAACTTTGTAGTACAGTTTCTTTCATGTTTGTTTAACATTGCATATGTATTTTTAACATTGAAATCCTTTGTGGAAAAGATTAAGTTGTTTAAATTCTTTGTGTGCTTAATTAATGTTAAATGTATGCAGTATCTCTTGATATGGTAATAACTTACTTTGTGTCAATAACTTTGCTTTGTGCTACAAGCATGGTAGACATCCTGTATTCATTCTTTTTAAAGAAAAGGAGGGATGTCATGTTCACAGAAAATGGTACCATCCGTTTTCTATGTGCGGCGGCTGAGACGCCAGAGAGAGACAGAAGGTAAACAAGAGCGTACAGGACGCCCGCCAAGCTTGGTAGCTACTAGTCATGTAATCATATTAAGTATTAAAGTCAGTAACCAAGTCATGACTTTACATCAACCCTACAACCAAGACTTCCTCAGTAACACACAAACACCACAGGGGGGACAGGAAGGGTGTGGGTTAAGGAGATAGGGGAGGGACATGGAGGATACGGGGTGAGGGGGGGGGGGAGAAGAAGGGAGAGGGAGGGCATGGGATGAAGGGGAGAGGATGGGGGGGGGGGAAAGGCAGTAGGAGGGACATGGTGGGAATGGGGGAGGGGTGACAAGGTCAGAATAGGGTGGGGGGGGGAGGGGGGGGCAAGCATTTGGGTGGGGGCTGGTAGGGTGAGGGGAAGAGGGTTTCTATGCAGACGGGGGTGGTGGTATTGCCCTCCCCTCTGGTGTTGCTGGGATGCTGGTTGTGGGTTACCCTCTTGTCTCTGGGACTGTTGTGTTGGGGGCTGCGATTCCCTGGTTTACTCCTCTCTCCCTGCGCTTCCTCCTTGCCTGTGCTGCCCTGGCTCTCTCCTCCTTTGTCCTGTCCCTCTGCAGGAATACTTTCTTTTATTCTTCCACATACTGCAGACGACTCTTCCTTTCTAGAATAACCTTCTTCGTGGCTTCGTTCGAAACCACCTTTACCAGTCGGTTTCTGTCCTTGTTGTACCAGCTCAACCTGAAAACCTTCTCAATTTTTTGTTCAGCCCCTTCCATCTGTAACCTTCAGTACCCCATGTACTGCCCCTCTATCCTTGCTATTCCATTCCTGCCTGGTGGATCCTTCCTGTTCTTTGTTGCCTACAACTACCACTGATCTTTTTTCCCCAAGCAGCTGACTGGTACACCTTGCTGCTTCATGTGAGGTAGTTGTTTGCATGGCTACCTCCCTCCCTGTGTCCATTGCTTCTGAGCTCGCTCTTAGTCTTTCGGCAAATGTTTCAGGTACAGAGGCATTTCCTTCCAATGCAACATTCCCATCTTCCCTTTGGATGATAGTCTGATACTCGGCCTCTTTATTTTTCTCTGAGGGATCTGATCTCCTCCCTTGCTGATGTCAGTTCACTTTGCAGGTTGATAATTGTAATCCTCATTTCCTGTATCTCCCTCATGAATTCCTCCAGAACTTGGGTTAACATTTCCTTCGTTTGGTCACTTTGACTATTCCCTGTGTCCCCTGTTGCGTCCTCTTCCCATCTTGTCACTTTCCCTGATATGTTTTGATAGGGTTAGGCTGGGGGGGGGGGGATGCAGAGAGCGCAAGAGCGCCCCAGAGAGAGAGAGAGAGAAAGCGAGCCAGAGAGAGAGAGAGAAAGCGAGCCAGAGAGAGAGAGAGAGAGAAAGCGAGCCAGAGAGAGAGAGAGAGAGAGAAAGCGAGCCAGAGAGAGAGAGAGAGAGAGAAAGCGAGCCAGAGAGAGAGAGAGAGAGAGAGAGAAAGCGAGCCAGAGAGAGAGAGAAAGCGAGCCAGAGAGAGAGAGAAAGCGAGCCAGAGAGAGAGAGAAAGCGAGCCAGAGAGAGAAAGCGAGCCAGAGAGCGAGCCAGAGAGAGAGAGAGAGAGAAAGCGAGCTAGAGAGAGAGAGAGAGAAAGCGAGCCAGAGAGAGAGAGAGAGAAAGCGAGCCAGAGAGAGAAAGCGAGCCAGAGAGAGAAAGCGAGCCAGAGAGAGAAAGCGAGCCAAAGAGAGAAAGCGAGCCAGAGAGCGAGCGCGTGCGAGCGGTGCGCATGCGCGTAGAAAAAAAGTAGTAGTAGTAGTAGTAGTAGTAGAAACAGTTGATTGACAGTTGAGAGGCGGGCGGAAAGAGCAGAGGGCTCCCGCAAGCACAACTAGGTGAACACTCAAACCAGGCTACCGCCAACCTCACCCCTCACCCCCGGGACTGACCATCCATCCCCACCCTCCTGATTGCCCTCTTTCCTCTCTCCCTTACTCTCCCCATATCCTTCACTCTCCCTCTATATTCCTCTCTACCATATTCCTCTCTACCATATTCTCCCTCGCGCTCCATCTCTTCCCCCCACCCCGCACTCCCCTCCTCTGGAGGGAATGGAGGACTAAGGACAAAGCTGCAGTGTCTGCTATATTAAAGGAGATAGGAATGGAAGGGGCTGAACGAGACATAGAACAGTTTTTCCGGATTTGCCATTACAAGAAAGACAAAAAGATTGATCAAGGTAGCATTCAGGACCTAGGACCTCATAGTAAAGAAGAGCAAACTAAAAAATGCAGGGAATTACAGAGAGATATACCTTCAGAGTGACATGGACAGGGACGAGATAATAAGGACAGCAGATGCAAGGAAAAGGCATAGGGGGAGGGAAAGGAGCCAGGGAACCTCAGCCTCCAACCCAGCAATCCTAGAGGATAGTGGGGAACCCCAATCCAGCAATTCAAGAATCCCAGAGGGGACTGCAACACCCCAGCCCACCCCCTGCACAAATCCTTCCTTGCCCCTGCACAATGCCCACCATATCACCCAAATCCTCCCTTATCCCTTACGCCGAGTATCCCCTGCTTTCCCATCCCCTGGTCGTCTTCCTGCCCCAGGCAGGCCCAGGCAAGACCTAAGCCCTCCATCCCCCACTCCACCTTCCCCCCTCCCCCCAAACCCCAGTTAACTACACCACAGGAGGGTGTGCCCTCTCCCCGAGCAATCCCTGCCCTCCAGCTTCAAGCACTCCCGGCCCTTTCACCACCAGAACTTTTTCCTGTCCCAGTCAGGCCTGGGCCAGACCTAAGCCATCTATCCACAACTCCACCTTCCCCTGAACCCCTGGCAACTACCTCACAGGAGAATGAGCCTCCCCAAGCAGCAATACCCATGGAACAACTTCCTACACTTGTGGGGAGGAAGGGCGAAAATGGATATAGGAAAGTGAGTTTCAAGGTAATGTACTCAAAACATCGATGGAATTGCCAATAAAGCAAGTGAACTGGCGGAAAGGGCGCAAGAAGAAAACCCAGATGTAATAGGACTCAAAGTTGTCAGGAGTCATAACAGACAGCCCTGATGTAGTCTAAATGAATAGACTTATGTCTATTCATGAATAGACATGGACCATGGACTACTATTCACGGTTATGCGAATAATAGTCCTTAGGAATGAGTTTCCAAAGGACTACTATATAATAAGGAAAGAGAGAGAAGGGAGAGGAGGTGGAGTGACATGCTAATAAGGAAGGACTGGAGTTTTCATGAGATGGAAATTCCGGGCTGTGACGGATTCAGAGATTACATAACAGGAACTATAACAATGGGTGGACCTAAGATAATAGAGGCAGTCATTTACAACCCTCCCCTAAATGACAGAAGACCCAGATAGGAGTTTGATAGAAACAACATGGCAACCAATAATATAATAGAGCGCCTCTTCAGTTGCCTGCAGGAATGGCTCAAGACTCTTAATCATGGGCGATTTCAACCATGGAAAAATAGACTGGGAGAATGGGAACCCACATAGAGGTGCAGATACATGGAGAGCTAAACTCTTTGAAGTGGCAACAAGGAACTTTGAGCCAGCACGTCAGGGAACCGACAAGAATAAGAGGCAATGACGAACCAGCTAGACTCGACCTGATATTCACCCTGAACAAGTCAAATATGGGATGTCAATAGTGAAGCCCCCATAGGAATGAGTGACCACAGTTTATGGACATTTGAGTACTTGGTGGAGGTAGGGATCTTACCCAAAGACGGGATCGGAAGGGAAAAGACTAAATTACCAAAGAGGAAAATATGACAAGATGAGGAACTTCCTAAGGGAAATACCATGGGAAACAGAACTTATAGACAAGACTGTACAGGTTATGATGGATTATGTCACCCAGATGTGCCAAGAAGCTGCAGACAGGTTTATCCCAGTCCAAAAGAAGGAAAACGAAAAGCAACAGAATACATGGTTCAACCAGGAATGTAAGGTAGCAAAGCAAACGAGTAAAATAACATGGAGAAACTACAGAAATAACAAAACACCAGAGAGCAGGGAGAGATACCAGAGGGCCAGAAATGAGTACCTCAGAGTGAAGAGGGAAGCAGACACACAGTATGAAAATGACATTGCGAGTAAAGACAAGACCAACCAAAACTGCTCCACAGCCACATGAGAAAAACAACAGTGAAGGAACAAGTGATGAAACTGAGAAAAGGGGAGAACAGATACACAGAATGACAAGGAGTGTGAAGAACTCGACAGGAGATTCCAGAAGGTCTTCATAAAAGATCAAGTAGAAGCCACTGCACTAAATGAGGAGGCAAACCAAGCGACCTTGGAGGATTTTTACCTTACCAGTGGTGAGGTCAAAAGGAATCTGTTGGAGCTGAATGTGACGAAGGCTGTTGGCCCTGACAGAATCTCACCATGGATGCTAAAATAAGGTGCACAAGCACTACGTGTGCCACTCTCTATGGTGTATAACAGGTCACTGGAAACAGGAGACCTACCGGAAAGTTGAAAGACAGCTAACGTAGTTCCAATATACAAGAAGGGTGACAGGCAAGAGGTACTGAACTACAGGCCAGTTTCCCTAACTTGTATACCATGCAAGGTGATGGAGAAGATCGTGAGGAAAAGGCTCGTAGAGCATCTGGAGGGAAATAGCTTTGTAACACACCACCAACATGGGTTCAAAGATGGTAAATCGTGCCTCACAGGTTTAATAGAATTCTATGAACAGGTAACAAAAATTAGGCAAGAAAGAGAAGGGTGAGCAGGCTGAATTTTCTTGTACTGTCAGAAAACCTTTGACACAGTACCCCATAAAAGGCTGTAAAAAAAGTTGGAGCAACAGGCAGGAGTATAAAATGGAGGGTGCTCCTGTGGATAAGGTAGTATTTAAGCAACAAGAAACAGCGAGTAACTGTGAGGGGAAGACATCAGAGTGGCGAGAAGTTACCAGCGGAGTCCCACAAGGCTCAGTACTTGGTCCCATCCTGTTTCTTATACATGCAAACGATCTTCTGGAGGGTATAGACTCATTCCTCTTAATTTTTGCATTATCAGCAAACATTATGAGAAGAATCAAGACAGATGAAGATAGACAGAGACTACAGGATGACCTGGACAAACTGGAGGAATGGTCTAGAAAATGGCGGCTAAAGTTCAACTCAGGAAAGTGTAAAGTAATGAAATTAGGCGAAGGGAGCAGAAGGCTTAACAAGGTACCATCTGGGAGGTGAAATCCTGCAAGAGTCAAATAGAGAGAAAGATCTGGGGGTTGATATCACACCGAACCTGTCCCTAGAGGTTCACATCAAAAGGATATCATCAACGGCATATGCTAGATTGGCCAACATAAGAACTGCCTTTAGAAACTTGTGTAAGGAATCGTTCAGGACCCTGTATACCACTTATGTCAGACTAATCCTGGAATATGCAGCTCCAGCCTGGAGTCCATACCTAGTTAAACAACTAGTTTGGGGGCCTGGTGGATAGCGCGCAGGACTCTTAATTCTGTTTCGCGGGTTCGATTCCTGCACCAGGCTGAAACAAATCGGCAAAGTTTCTTTCACCCTGAATGCCCCTGTTACCTAGCAATAAATAGGTACCTGGGAGTTAAGTCAGTTGTCACGGGCTGCTTCCTGGGGTGTGCGTGTGTGGTGTGGAGGGGGGGGGGAAGGTAGTTAGTAAACAGTTGATTGATAGTTGAGAGGTGGGCCGAAAGAGCAAAGCTCAACCCCCGCAAACACCTAGGCGAATACAACTAGGTGAATATACACAAGACAAAGCTAGAGAAGATTCAGCGGTATGCCACCAGACTCGTTCCGGAAATGAGAGGCATGAGCTACGAGGAAAGGCTAAAGGAGCTGAACCTCACGTCCCTGGAAAAAGAAGAGTAAGGGGAGACATGATAACCACCTACAAAATTCTCAAGGGAATTGACAGGGTGGACAAAGACAAACTCTTCAGCACGGGTGGAACACGAACAAGGGGACACAGGTGGAAACTTAGTACCCAGATGAGCCACAGAGACGTTAGAAAGAATTTTTTCAGTGTCAGTAGTTAATAAATGGAACGCACTAGGCAGTGATGTGGTGGAGGCTGACTCCATACACAGTTCCAAGTGTAGATATGATAGAGCCCAGTAGGCTCAGGAATCTGTACACCAGTTGATTGACGGTTGAGAGGCGGGACCGAAGAGACAAAGCTCAACCCCCGCAAGCACAACTAGGTGACTGTACACCCACACACACTTATGTCGATGACACCTACGGTGACGACGCCTACGGTGACGACGCCTACGGTGACGACGCCTACGGTGACGACGCCTACGGCACCGAGGTTTATGAAGTATAAGAAAATTTGAATATATTAAGTTTTCCAATTAACAGACACACACGTACGTGTATGCCGAGGACGCGTACGGTGACAACGACGCCATCCGCTTTCTTCCTTCACAAACAATCCTTTGTTGTGATCATGTACACTCCTTTCACTACTCCTGTCTTGCCTCCCCTGTACATTCCTAAGGTAATGTGGTGATGCAACCTAGTGGGCTGGATGGCAGAGTCCTAGTTATCGTCTTTCCCCCCATCGCTTGCTTTTTACGCTGCTGATCACAGTACTCACAAGCCAATTGTGACCTTGTACAACCCCTATGCGTTTTGTATTTCCTACTCGGTGTTGTGTAATAACCCATCATGTTTCAGCGTGCATAGTCCAAAAGGAATTGTCTATTGAACATTTAGAACGAACATCATTAAGAACAAATCTCGTTAAATGAGGCAAGTCAAAGGGATAAAATTCGCATACAAATCTGTGAAGATGGAAAGGAAAAGGTACTGGAAAAGAAGGATGTCAAAGCTGTGTTACTGAGTGTTGTACCAGAGCCCTGTAGTGGGCCTGATGGTGACCACTTCCAGTCCCTCCATGCTCCCACACGCTCTGTTGGGGTGGGGGGGGGGAGAGCTACAGACAAATTTTATCCCACCGCACCAACATCCGCTTGGAGCCGATCAAGGGAATGCTGGTCCAAGCCTGGTGTTAGTTGCTGCTACCACCATTTGCCTTTGTGGGTTACTGGTGTCCACTGAGGGTCACCAGACGAGAATCGAGAATTCCATTCTACATGCACCTGAACTCAAACATCAAAACTGTATTAGCGTATGCCCTAGGTCTCCCTCTTAGGGAGCCAGTCGGCCGAGTGGACAGTACGCTGGACTTGTGATCCTGTGGTCCCGGGTTCGATCCCGGGCGCCGGCGAGAAACAATGGGCAGTTTCTTTCACCCTATGCCCCTGTTACCTAGCAGTAAAATAGGTACCTGGGTGTTAGTCAGCTGTCACGGGCTGCTTCCTGGGGGTGGAGGCCTGGTCGAGGACCGGGCCGCGGGGACACTAAAGCCCGAAATCATCAAGATAACCATCTCAAGATAGACATATGCTATCTTAAGAGCAAGATGATTTCTGCGGATGGAAATCCTGGGGAATAGAAGATTGCAGTGATACCGGGTCATTTTAAAACGATGCCGTACTAAATGCCTTTATGTAGGAGTATATCTAAAGAAAGCGTCAGTGGATAGATCATGTCAATTATTACACACATCATAAGATGAGGTAAAATACACACAAAGGGATTAGCTACCTCATCCCTTTGTGTGTATTTTACCTCAATAAACTTATTATATTGAAATTTAAATAATATAAATTAAAGATCAAGATGAGAATACAGGGAAGTGAGCAACCACTGTGTAGTCGGGCAACTTTGGGGACGATTGTGGGAACCGACCTGTGAGATTTATATTTATTTAATTTATATGAATTTATATTTACGTTAATTTATATACTTCGATAGCAATTTGTATAATAATGAGTGGACTGTATTTCTGCAATAATCTCATAATCTCACAAATCGATCCTCTACACATTAGGGGGGGTTTATTAATTGAATATATATGCAGCCAATCAAACTACAGTAATAACTACACATTATTAAACATTGAAGAGGTTCCTTATCTTATAGTACAGCAGACTAGTCCACCAGGTATAACTAGGGTGTAGACACCAAATTATCCTCTTTGAGGTAGCTTCCATCACCCAGTAACTGGTGCACAAAGTCTTCCTCGTCTTGACCTGTCAAAAGGGCGCTAACTGTGTAGCCAGAATCCTATATATGACAAGCTATATCAGAGAAAACACTATACAGTACATGGAACAATAAAGACCTGGCTTCATTACCTTTAGTATGAGGCGATTTCGCGTTCTAACCCGCTAACCCTACCCAATGACATTAATGGCCACTAATGATAGATAATGGGTTTCGGAAAGAACACTTAACTTGATATGTAGACAGCGTGTTGAAAAATGGTACACCTTTGGTTTCCATAACACTACGTCCAAGTAAATTTAACAGGAGCCGAATTTGCTCCCGTGTGAGCCTCTGGTCTCAATATAAACAATGGCTGCCCTCCTTCCTCACTCTGACGCCTGGCTTACATTGTCCACATGTCAGAAAGTGATAGAAGGGTCACATTTACTCTACTTTAATATTGATAATTAAGTTAATTTATATAAGATGTTTTTATGATGGTAAAGTCCAAAGACTTTAGTATTTAGTATTTAAGAATAATTCCCAGCAGAATAGCTGGTCAATTTATAATGGTATGTGGTGATGATATCCCGTTTTCTTTAGATGGTAATTCCACTACAAGTTACGTTTTCTATGGGAAACTTGTTGGTAATACAGCAATTATCTGTATGATTATTAAATGGTGTCGGATTTTCCGACAACGATTACTGCCTTTCAGTAAATATATTTAGAGTGCTGTTGTGAATTATCTAGCTTAACCAGATGCCACTTGTAGCAATTATTGGTAAATTGTCCGAGTGACGGTGATTAATGTAACTGTTGGTGTTTACTTAACAATTGCTCAAATAATTCACGTTAATTGTATCCGATTCATGGTCGTCCGCGTGACGTGTTAACGCAATTGATTTAATAAGAACATAAGAACAAAGGCAACTGCAGAAGGCCTGTTGGCCCATACGAGGCAGCTCCTATTTATAACCACCCAATCCCACTCATATACATGTCCAACCCGCGCTTGAAACAATCGAGGGACCCCACCTCCACAATGTTACGTGGCAATTGGTTCCACAAATCAACAACCCTGTTACTGAACCAGTATTTACCCAAGTCTTTCCTAAATCTAAACTTACCCAATTTATACCCATTGTTTCGTGTTCTGTCTTGTGTTGATACTTTTAATACCCTATTAATATCCCCCTTGTTATATCCATTCACCCACTTGTAAACCTCTATCATGTCACCCCTAACTCTTCGCCTTTCCTGTGAATGCAACTTAAGCTTTGTTAATCTTTCTTCATATGAAAGATTTCTAATTTGGGGAATTAACTTAGTCATCCTACGCTGGACACGTTCAAGTGAATTTATATCCATTCTATAATATGGCGACCAAAACTGAACTGCATAATCTAAATGGGGCCTAACTAGAGCAAGATATAGCTTGAGAACCACACCAGGTGTCTTGTTACTAACGCTGCGATTAATAAATCCAAGTGTCCGATTTGCCTTATTACGAACATTTATGCATTGATCCTTTTGTTTTAAATTCTTACTAATCATAACTCCCAGATCCCTTTCGCAATTCGACTTCGCAATCTCAACACCATCTAGCTCGTATCTTGTAACCCTATCATCATTACCTAACCTCAGAACTTTACATTTATCAGCATTAAACTGCATCTGCCAATCCTTCGACCATTTCAAAACCCTATCTAGATCAACTTGAAGTGATAGTGAGTCCTCCGAATTAATTTCCCTACCGATTTTCGTATCATCGGCAAATTTGCAAATGTTGCTACTCAAACCTGAATCTAAATCATTTATATATATTATAAACAACAGAGGTCCCAGGACAGAGCCCTGAGGCACCCCACTTACAACATTTTCCCCACTCTGACTTGACTCCATTTATACTAACTCTCTGTTTCCTTTGGTATAGCCATGCCCTAATCCAGCTTAATATAGCACCCCCAATACCATGAGACTCTAACTTTTTAATCAGTCTTTCATGTGGCACTGTATCAAAAGCTTTGCTAAAGTCAAGGTACACAACATCACAATCCTTACCACTATCAACTGCCTCAACAATGCTAGAATAAAAAGATAACAAATTTGTTAAACATGAACGGCCATTTATAAAACCATGTTGCGACTCAATTATTAATTTATGTTTTTCAAGATGAAGACGAATTTTATTTGCTATTATAGATTCGGGTAACTTTCCCACAATAGACGTTAGGCTAATTGGTCGATAGTTAGACGTAAGTGATCTATCTCCTTTCTTAAAAACTGGTATCACATTAGCAACTTTCCAAAACTCTGGCACTCTGCCTGACTCTATTGATTTATTAAATATGGTTGACAGTGGATCACAAAGCTCCTCTTTGCATTCTTTAAGCACCCTGGCAAACACTTCATCCGGCCCTGGGGATTTGTTTGGTTTGAGTTTTACTATTTGTTTAAGAACATCCTCCCTGGTAACTGTTAAACTCGTCAACCTGTCCTCCTCCCCACCCACATAGACTTGTTAGGTTGAAGGCATATTGTTAAGTTCCTCTTTAGTAAATACAGATACAAAATATTTATTAAAAATACTACTCATCTCTTCATCACTATCTGTTATTTGACCTGTCTCAGTTTTTAATGGACCTATCCTTTCCCTAGTCTTAGTACGATATAACTGAAAAAACCCTTTAGGATTTGTCTTTGCTTGCCCTGCTATGCAAACTTCATAGTTTCTTTTTGCTTTCCTTATCTCTTTTTTAACATTTCTAACCAGTTGTACGAATTCCTGTTCAAAAGTGACCTCCCCATTTTTAATCCTTTTGTACCAAGCTCTCTTTTTACCTATAAGGTTCTTCAAATTCTTTGTTATCCACTTTGGGTCATTGGTATTCGATCTATTCAATTTGTATGGTATACTACGTTCCTGTGCTTTGTTTAGAATATTCTTAAATAAGTTATATATTGAATCCACATCGAAATCCCCATTTACGTCACCTATCGCTGGGTTCATGTCTCGCTCCAAGACCGGCCCCCACCCCATACCCAAGACTTTCCAATCAATTTGACCCAAAAAATTTCTCAGGCTATTAAAATCAGCTTTTCGAAAATCTGGCACTTTAACAGAATTTTCTCCTACAGGTCTATTCCATTCAATGCTAAATCTGATTTCTTTGTGATCACTGTTCCCTAGCTCACTCCCTATTTCGATGTCATTAATTTGTGTTTCCCTGTTAGTTAACACTAAATCTAAAATATTATTTTCCCGTGTTGGTTCCTTAATGTGTTGCGTACGAAAGCAATCGTCAATTAATTCTAGAAAATCTTCTGCTTCACTATTCCCTGTTTTGTTTAACCAGTTTATTCCATTAAAATTAAAGTCACCCATGACGTAAATACTATTAGATCTAGATGCCCTAGATATTTCATCCCATAGATGCTTTGCTTCCATTCTGTCTAAATTTGGTGGCCTATATATAACTCCTATTATAATATTATTTGCTTTTTCGTATAATTCTATCCAAATAGTTTCTGTGTGTGGCTCAGTTTTGATTCCCTCTTTGAGACTACATTTCAAATTGTCCCTAACATATATGGCTACTCCCCCACCTCGTCTAATATATCTATCAGTGTGAAATAGTTTAAATCCATTTATTTGATATTCAGCTAATAGTTCTCTATTTTCTACATTCATCCACGTTTCGGTAAGTGCAATAATATCTATTTTTTCTGTGCAGACAAGAGCATTTAATTCGTTAATTTTATTTCTTAGACTTCTACTGTTAGTGTAATATACCCTAAGTGAATTGCTATTTTGAGGCCCTTCTCTTTCCCTGATCATTTTGCCAATTCCTTTCTCCCACAAACACATACTTTTATTACCTCCTTCTTCCAAATCAATTCCCATACCTCTATCTACTAACAGTTTAAACCCAAACAAACACCTCTAACCACTTCTTCCAACGAGTTCGCAACAGCAACAACCCCAGCTCTCGATAGATGCACCCCATCACGAGCATACATTTCATTTCTTCCATAGAAGTGTTCCCAGTTGTCTATGAAAGATATTGCATTTGATTTGCAATATCTTTCCAGCCGGCAATTGAAACAAAGTGCCCTCGATATCCATTCATTTCCTACTCCCTTTCTTGGAAGAATGCCACATATGATCGGGATTCCTCCCTTGCTCCTAACTAATTCAATGGCTGTCCTGAATCTCTGTATTAGTTCCTCACTCCTAACTCGTCCAACATCATTACCCCTGCACTAATACAAATAATGGGTTTGTTTCCATTTCCTGTCATAATATCATTCATGTTTCCAACAATATCACCAATTCCAGCTCCCGGATAGCAAACCCTTAATCTGTTCCCCCTATCTCTGGCTCAAAACGTTCTGTCTAAATACCTCACCTGGGAATCTCCCACAACCAAAATTCGCTTCGATTCTCCCTTTTCCTTTCGAGCAGTTTGAGGGACCTGCGCAGTTTGAGGGATTGTCAGTTTGAGGGATTGTCAGACAACAATGTCTGACATTGTTGTTAAAGTAATTTACTTGTGTTGTTGTATGTCTTAGTGGCATTAAGTAAAGTAACGTAAATTACTTGTGGGTGTGTTATTGCGGTGATTGTCTTTGTGACATTGTTGTGTACGCTGTTACAACCCTGAGAACATAAGAACATAAGAACATAAGAACAAAGGTAACTGCAGAAGGCCTATTGGCCCATACGAGGCAGCTCCTATTCTATAACCACCCAATCCCACTCATATACTTGTCCAACCCGCGCTTGAAACAATCGAGAGACCCCACCTCCACCACGTTACGCGGCAATTGGTTCCACAAATCTACAACCCTGTTACTGAACCAGTATTTACCCAAGTCTTTCCTAAATCTAAACTTATCCAATTTATACCCATTGTTTCGTGTTCTGTCTTGTGTTGATACTTTTAATACCCTATTAATATCCCCCTTGTTATATCCATTCACCCACTTGTAAACCTCTATCATGTCACCCCTAACTCTTCGCCTTTCCTGTGAATGCAACTTAAGCTTTGTTAATCTTTCTTCATATGAAAGATTTCTAATTTGGGGAATTAACTTAGTCATCCTACGCTGGACACGTTCAAGTGAATTTATATCCATTCTATAATATGGCGACCAAAACTGAACTGCATAATCTAAATGGGGCCTAACTAGAGCAAGATATAGCTTGAGAACCACACCAGGTGTCTTGTTACTAACGCTGCGATTAATAAATCCAAGTGTCCGATTTGCCTTATTACGAACATTTATGCATTGATCCTTTTGTTTTAAATTCTTACTAATCATAACTCCCAGATCCCTTTCGCAATTCGACTTCGCAATCTCAACACCATCTAGCTCGTATCTTGTAACTCTATCATCATTACCTAGCCTCAAAACTTTACATTTATTAGCATTAAACTGCATCTGCCAATCCTTCGACCATTTCAAAACCCTATCTAGATCAACTTGAAGTGATAGTGAGTCCTCCGAATTAATTTCCCTACCGATTTTCGTATCATCGGCAAATTTGCAAATGTTGCTACTCAAACCTGAATCTAAATCATTTATATATATTATAAACAACAGAGGTCCCAGGACAGAGCCCTGAGGCACCCCACTTACAACATTTTCCCCACTCTGACTTGACTCCATTTATACTAACTCTCTGTTTCCTTTGGTATAGCCATGCCCTAATCCAGCTTAATATAGCACCCCCAATACCATGAGACTCTAACTTTTTAATCAGTCTTTCATGTGGCACTGTATCAAAAGCTTTGCTAAAGTCAAGGTACACAACATCACAATCCTTACCACTATCAACTGCCTCAACAATGCTAGAATAAAAAGATAACAAATTTGTTAAACATGAACGGCCATTTATAAAACCATGTTGCGACTCAATTATTAATTTATGTTTTTCAAGATGAAGACGAATTTTATTTGCTATTATAGATTCGGGTAACTTTCCCACAATAGACGTTAGGCTAATTGGTCGATAGTTAGACGTAAGTGATCTATCTCCTTTCTTAAAAACTGGTATCACATTAGCAACTTTCCAAAACTCTGGCACTCTGCCTGACTCTATTGATTTATTAAATATGGTTGACAGTGGATCACAAAGCTCCTCTTTGCATTCTTTAAGCACCCTGGCAAACACTTCATCCGGCCCTGGGGATTTGTTTGGTTTGAGTTTTACTATTTGTTTAAGAACATCCTCCCTGGTAACTGTTAAACTCGTCAACCTGTCCTCCTCCCCACCCACATAGACTTGTTAGGTTGAAGGCATATTGTTAAGTTCCTCTTTAGTAAATACAGATACAAAATATTTATTAAAAATACTACTCATCTCTTCATCACTATCTGTTATTTGACCTGTCTCAGTTTTTAATGGACCTATCCTTTCCCTAGTCTTAGTACGATATAACTGAAAAAACCCTTTAGGATTTGTCTTTGCTTGCCCTGCTATGCAAACTTCATAGTTTCTTTTTGCTTTCCTTATCTCTTTTTTAACATTTCTAACCAGTTGTACGAATTCCTGTTCAAAAGTGACCTCCCCATTTTTAATCCTTTTGTACCAAGCTCTCTTTTTACCTATAAGGTTCTTCAAATTCTTTGTTATCCACTTTGGGTCATTGGTATTCGATCTATTCAATTTGTATGGTATACTACGTTCCTGTGCTTTGTTTAGAATATTCTTAAATAAGTTATATATTGAATCCACATCGAAATCCCCATTTACGTCACCTATCGCTGGGTTCATGTCTCGCTCCAAGACCGGCCCCCACCCCATACCCAAGACTTTCCAATCAATTTGACCCAAAAAATTTCTCAGGCTATTAAAATCAGCTTTTCGAAAATCTGGCACTTTAACAGAATTTTCTCCTACAGGTCTATTCCATTCAATGCTAAATCTGATTTCTTTGTGATCACTGTTCCCTAGCTCACTCCCTATTTCGATGTCATTAATTTGTGTTTCCCTGTTAGTTAACACTAAATCTAAAATATTATTTTCCCGTGTTGGTTCCTTAATGTGTTGCGTAAGAAAGCAATCGTCAATTAATTCTAGAAAATCTTCTGCTTCACTATTCCCTGTTTTGTTTAACCAGTTTATTCCATTAAAATTAAAGTCACCCATGACGTAAATACTATTAGATCTAGATGCCCTAGATATTTCATCCCATAGATGCTTTGCTTCCATTCTGTCTAAATTTGGTGGCCTATATATAACTCCTATTATAATATTATTTGCTTTTTCGTATAATTCTATCCAAATAGTTTCTGTGTGTGGCTCAGTTTTGATTCCCTCTTTGAGACTACATTTCAAATTGTCCCTAACATATATGGCTACTCCCCCACCTCGTCTAATATATCTATCTGTGTGAAATAGTTTAAATCCATTTATTTGATATTCAGCTAATAGTTCTCTATTTTCTACATTCATCCACGTTTCGGTAAGTGCAATAATATCTATTTTTTCTGTGCAGACAAGAGCATTTAATTCGTTAATTTTATTTCTTAGACTTCTACTGTTAGTGTAATATACCCTAAGTGAATTGCTATTTTGAGGCCCTTCTCTTTCCCTGATCATTTTGCCAATTCCTTTCTCCCACAAACACATACTTTTATTACCTCCTTCTTCCAAATCAATTCCCATACCTCTATCTACTAACAGTTTAAACCCAAACAAACACCTCTAACCACTTCTTCCAACGAGTTCGCAACAGCAACAACCCCAGCTCTCGATAGATGCACCCCATCACGAGCATACATTTCATTTCTTCCATAGAAGTGTTCCCAGTTGTCTATGAATGATATTGCATTTGATTTGCAATATCTTTCCAGTCGGCAATTGACACAAAGTGCCCTCGATATCCATTCATTTCCTGCTCCCTTTCTTGGAAGAATGCCACATATGATCGGGATTCCTCCCTTGCTCCTAACTAATTCAATGGCTGTCCTGAATCTCTGTATTAGTTCCTCACTCCTAACTCGTCCAACATCATTACCCCTGCACTAATACAAATAATGGGTTTGTTTCCATTTCCTGTCATAATATCATTCATGTTTCCAACAATATCACCAATTCCAGCTCCCGGATAGCAAACCCTTAATCTGTTCCCCCTATCTCTGGCTCAAAACGTTCTGTCTAAATAAATCACCTGGGAATCTCCCACAACCAAAATTCGCTTCGATTCTCCCTTTTCCTTTCGAGCAGTTTGAGGGACCTGCGCAGTTTGAGGGATTGTCAGTTTGAGGGATTGTCAGACAACAATGTCTGACATTGTTGTTAAAGTAATTTACTTGTGTTGTTGTATGTCTTAGTGGCATTAAGTAAAGTAACGTAAATTACTTGTGGGTGTGTTATTGCGGTGATTGTCTTTGTGACATTGTTGTGTACGCTGTTACAACCCTGAGAACATAAGAACATAAGAACAAAGGTAACTGCAGAAGGCCTATTGGCCCATACGAGGCAGCTCCTATTCTATAACCACCCAATCCCACTCATATACTTGTCCAACCCGCGCTTGAAACAATCGAGAGACCCCACCTCCACCACGTTACGCGGCAATTGGTTCCACAAATCTACAACCCTGTTACTGAACCAGTATTTACCCAAGTCTTTCCTAAATCTAAACTTATCCAATTTATACCCATTGTTTCGTGTTCTGTCCTGTGTTGATACTTTTAATACCCTATTAATATCCCCCTTGTTATGTCCATTCACCCACTTGTAAACCTCTATCATGTCGCCCCTAACTCTTCGCCTTTCCAGTGAATGCAACTTAAGCTTTGTTAATCTTTCTTCATATGAAAGATTTCTAATTTGGGGAATTAACTTAGTCATCCTACGCTGGACACGTTCAAGTGAATTTATATCCATTCTATAATATGGCGACCAAAACTGAACTGCATAATCTAAATGGGGCCTAACTAGAGCAAGATATAGCTTGAGAACCACACCAGGTGTCTTGTTACTAACGCTGCGATTAATAAATCCAAGTGTCCGATTTGCCTTATTACGAACATTTATGCATTGATCCTTTTGTTTTAAATTCTTACTAATCATAACTCCCAGATCCCTTTCGCAATCCGACTTCGCAATCACAACACCATCTAGCTCGTATCTTGTAACTCTATCATCATTACCTAACCTCAGAACTTTACATTTATCAGCATTAAACTGCATCTGCCAATCCTTTGACCATTTCAAAACCCTATCTAGATCAACTTGAAGTGATAGTGAGTCCTCCTCCGAATTTATTTCCCTACCGATTTTCGTATCATCGGCAAATTTGCAAATGTTGCTACTCAAACCTGAATCTAAATCATTTATATATATTATAAACAACAGAGGTCCCAGGACAGAGCCTTGAGGCACTCCACTTACAACATTTTCCCACTCTGACTTGATTCCATTTATACTATTTGTTTAAGAACATCCTCCCTGGTAACTGCTAAACTCGTCAACCTGTCCTCCTCCCCACCCACATAGACTTGTTCGGGTGAAGGCATATTGTTAAGTTCCTCTTTAGTAAATACAGATACAAAATATTTATTAAAAATACTACTCATCTCTTCATCACTATCTGTTATTTGACCTGTCTCAGTTTTTAATGGACCTATCCTTTCCCTAGTCTTAGTACGATATAACTGAAAAAACCCTTTAGGATTTGTCTTTGCTTGCCCTGCTATGCGAACTTCATAGTTTCTTTTTGCTTTCCTTATCTCTTTTTTAACATTTCTAACCAGTTGTACGAATTCCTGTTCTAAAGTGACCTCCCCATTTTTAATCCTTTTGTACCAAGCTCTCTTTTTACCTATAAGGTTCTTCAAATTCTTTGTTATCCACTTTGGGTCATTAGTATTCGATCTATTCAATTTGTATGGTATACTACGTTCCTGTGCTTTGTTTAGAATATTCTTAAATAAGTTATATATTGAATCCACATCGAAATCCCCATTTAAGTCACCTATCGCTGGGTTCATGTCTCGCTCCAAGACCGGCCCACACCCCATACCCAAGACTTTCCAATCAATTTGACCCAAAAAATTTCTTTGGCTATTAAAATCAGCTTTTCGAAAATCTGGCACTTTAACAGAATTTTCTCCTACTGGTCTATTCCATTCTATGCTAAATCTGATTTCTTTGTGATCACTGCTCCCTAGCTCACTCCCTATTTCGATGTCATTAATTTGCGTTTCCCTGTTAGTTAACACTAAATCTAAAATATTATTTTCCCGTGTTGGTTCCTTAATGTGTTGCGTAAGAAAGCAATCGTCAATTAATTCTAGAAAATCTTCTGCTTCACTATTCCCTGTTTTGTTCAACCAGTTTATTCCGCTAAAATTAAAGTCACCCATGACATAAATACTGTTAGATCTAGATGCTCTAGATATTTCATCCCATAGGTGCTTTGCTTCCATTCTGTCTAAATTTGGTGGCCTATATATAACTCCTATTATAATATTATTTGCTTTTTCGTTTAATTCTATCCAAATAGTTTCTGTGTGTGGCTCTGTTTTGATTCCCTCTTTGAGACTACATTTCAAATTGTCCCTAACATATATGGCTACTCCACCTCCTCGTCTAATATATCTATCTGAGTGAAATAGTTTAAATCCATATATTTGATATTCAGCTAATAGTTCTCTATTTTCTACATTCATCCACGTTTCGGTAAGTGCAATAATATCTATTTTTTCTGTGCAGACAAGAGCATTTAATTCGTTAATTTTATTTCTTAGACTTCTACTGTTAGTGTAATATACCCTAAGTGAATTGTTATTTTGCGGACCTTCTCTTTCCCTGATCGTTTTGCCAATTCCTTTCTCCCACAAACACATACTTTTATTACCTCCTTCCTCCAAATCAATTCCCATACCTCTATCTACTAACAGTTTAAACCCAAACAAACACCTCTAACCACTTCTTCCAACGAGTTCGCAACAGTAACAACCCCAGCTCTCGATAGATGCACCCCATCACGAGCATACATTTCATTTTTTCCATAGAAGTGTTCCCAGTTGTCTATGAAAGATATTGCATTTGATTTGCAATATCTTTCCAGCCGGCAATTGACACCAAGTGCCCTCGATATCCATTCATTTCCCACTCCCTTTCTTGGAAGAATGCCACATATGATCGGGATTCCTCCCTTGCTCCTAACTAATTCTATGGCTGTTTTATACCTCTGAATCAGTTCCTCACTCCTAACTCGACCAACATCATTTCCTCCCACGCTAATGCAAATAATGGGATTGTTCCCATTACCAGCCATAATATCATTCATGTTGTTTATAATATCACCAATGCCAGCTCCGGGATAGCAAACCCTTAACCTGTTCCCCCTATCTCTAGCACAAAACGCTCTATCCAAATACCTTATCTGGGAATCTCCCACAACTAATGTTTGCTTAGGTACTTCCTTTACTTTCTGAGGGGCCTGCGCTTCCTTTCTCTTCGTTGCTTTCCCTTTTGCGCGATCCGCAGTCTCACCACAGCACTCGTCCTCCAAAATGTCAAATGAATTAGAAGTTGCTATGGCGTTTGAAGGCGGCTTTATCAAAGTCTTCTTAAGGCCCCTGTCTTTCACAACTCTCCAAGACGAGGTCCCTTTACTACTGGTCTCCTCCTTCGTTACTTCTCGTTGTTCTTTCAGCTGACGCACCTCCTCCCGCAGAAAGTCCAACTCTGTCCTCAGGGCTCCCACTAGAGTCACCAGGTCCTTAACTACAACTTCCATATTGCTATGAAAGTTCTTAGTTTTTTTTAGATTTTTTTTTTGAGATATATACAAGAGTTATTACATTCTTGAACAGCCACTAGTACGCGTAGCGTTTCGGGCAAGTCCTTAATCCTATGGTCCCTGGAATACGATCCCCTGCCGCGAAGAATCGTTTTTTCATCCAAGTACACATTTTACTGTTGCGTTAAACAGAGGCTACAGTTAAGGAATTGCGCCCCAGTAAATCCTCCCCGGCCAGGATACGAACCCATGACATAGCGCTCGCGGAACGCCAGGCGAGTGTCTTACCACTACACCACGGAGACTGAAAGTTGGAAACCAGAGGTCAAATTGAGCTCTAAATAATTACTATACATTAATTGATAGGATTGGATCATGTGAGAAGGATATTTAATTATCAATAACATTTACATTCATGGACCCTGAATTCCTAGGTGCGCCTTTGGTTCCGTCTTCCTTGCCAGACGTAAGATGAATCTTGTTTCTCACAGAGCATTCAGACCCTGAGCTTGTTGATTATTAAATATAATATTCAACTAGTTATCAGCTATTCTTAGAACTGTTAAAGTAACTAATAATTAATGTCTGTGAAGACTTAATGTTTATGGCTGTATGATCAGCTAGGCTCGCTTCCCGGCAGCATATTTAAGAGAGCGGAGGAGGCTGTGTTCGCACCATCTGGTCACCATTTGGTCCGGGAGACATCTCCCGTCACGCAGGGTGCAGTCGCACCTCCACAGATCTCCAGTATCATCTATTGATACTGGTGATGGCTCAAAAGGGCCACCACTTACGAGCTATTCATGCCCGTGCCACCTTTTGGGTGGCTTCATCTTCATCAATCAATCAATCTGATGTGTTCGGTGTCTGTGTCTGGCTGTTGTGTTCACTTCTACCCTCGTGGGCTCCGATCTCCTCCTCCTCCTTATCTTAGAGAATCAAGGTTGAATAAGGTAAGTATAATACCGAGTGTCCATGTTCTGGCAAATTGTCTAGTTAATATTCTGGTGTAGCCTAAGCTAGTGCTTTTATCCCTAAGATTACTCTAGGATGTTTTAGTGAAACCACGTGTGCTCAAGTGGTACCAGGCTACCTAGAGCCATTACTAGAGTCCTTCCAAGTAGTCTTTACCCTAGTTGCAAGTGTAAACCTTGCATCCTGTCTATGTGGACTAAGGTGTTTAACGTGAGGTAGAGTGGTAATGAGAATTATTGTATATGGGGGGTTATTAGAGGGTTTAATAAATAAGTTAGCTTATGAGAAATATCAATTCATCCTGTTGAAGTCGTGTAGTTTAATAAATCAATAGAGTCAGGCAGAGTGCCAGAGTTTTGGAAAGTTGCTAATGTGATACCAGTTTTTAAGAAAGGAGATAGATCACTTGCGTCTAACTATCGACCAATTAGCCTAACGTCTATTGTGGGAAAGTTACTCGAATCTATAATAGCAAATAAAATTCGTCTTCATCTTGAAAAACATAAATTAATAATTGAGTCGCAACATGGTTTTATAAATGGCCGTTCATGTTTAACAAATTTGTTATCTTTTTATTCTAGCATTGTTGAGGCAGTTGATAGTGGTAAGGATTGCGATGTTGTATACCTTGACTTTAGCAAAGCTTTTGATACAGTGCCACATGAAAGACTGATTAAAAAGATAGAGTCTCATGGTATTGGGGGTGCTATATTAAGCTGGATTAGGGCATGGCTATACCAAAGGAAACAGAGAGTTAGTATAAATGGAATCAAGTCAGAGTGGGAAAATGTTGTAAGTGGAGTGCCTCAAGGCTCTGTCCTGGGACCTCTGTTGTTTATAATATATATAAATGATTTAGATTCAGGTTTGAGTAGCAACATTTGCAAATTTGCCGATGATACGAAAATCGGTAGGGAAATTAATTCGGAGGAGGACTCACTATCACTTCAAGTTGATCTAGATAGGGTTTTGAAATGGTCAAAGGATTGGCAGATGCAGTTTAATGCTGATAAATGTAAAGTTCTGAGGTTAGGTAATGATGATAGAGTTACAAGATACGAGCTAGATGGTGTTGTGATTGCGAAGTCGGATTGCGAAAGGGATCTGGGAGTTATGATTAGTAAGAATTTAAAACAAAAGGATCAATGCATAAATGTTCGTAATAAGGCAAATCGGACACTTGGATTTATTAATCGCAGCGTTAGTAACAAGACACCTGGTGTGGTTCTCAAGCTATATCTTGCTCTAGTTAGGCCCCATTTAGATTATGCAGTTCAGTTTTGGTCGCCATATTATAGAATGGATATAAATTCACTTGAACGTGTCCAGCGTAGGATGACTAAGTTAATTCCCCAAATTAGAAATCTTTCATATGAAGAAAGATTAACAAAGCTTAAGTTGCATTCACTGGAAAGGCGAAGAGTTAGGGGTGACATGATAGAGGTTTACAAGTGGATGAATGGACATAACCGGGGGGATATTAATAGGGTATTAAAAGTATCAACACAGGACAGAACACGAAACAATGGATATAAATTGGATAAGTTTAGATTTAGGAAAGACTTGGGTAAATACTGGTTCAGTAATAGGGTTGTTGATTTGTGGAACCAATTGCCGCGTAACATTGTGGAGGTGGGGTCCCTCGATTGTTTCAAGCACGGGTTGGACAAGTATATGAGTGGGATTGGGTGGTTATAGAATAGGAGCTGCCTCGTATGGGCCAATAGGCCTTCTGCAGTTACCTTTGTTCTTATGTTCTTATGTTCTTAGTTGATTAGCTACTAGACAGCAGACCTGTAATTTAAAAAAGAGAATCATTAATAGGAACCTTAGTTCATTGGGGGCCAGGCCTATCTATCCCACTATTTTTCATACATCATGACTATTGGCCCTTCTCAGTACAACCACATACCCTCCATAATATACGCATTTCCATATGTTGACGTAGTGTGTTGGTGACGTGGTTCATTTGACAAGAGTGCACACGAAGTATTTTCAGGTTAGTTCATTGTTGTTGATGACCTGTCCAGTGGGTCGAGACTGTCTATACACCTGTCAGGTGGTGGGTCAAGGAGACCTACTGCCAAGTGGTGTTTGTCAGATTTGAAGTGACACTCATGGTTTAATGTAAAGTGGGGCTGTGTATTAGTAAGTTATTGAATAAATATTGTTATTCTGTTTACACAGGTCTGTATGTCACACTCATTCCGCAGTACTGCCCCCATTTATTACCTTACTTACAATTGTCCTGAAGAGGCACTTGAGCGGGTTCAAGCTCCAGCCCCTAACCCTATCACTGAGTATCAAATTCGGTGTGAGGACCCGTCCTCTACCTGCTTTATTCGCTGCAAGCGAGTTGCAGAGAGAACGACCCAGTGAGAGGACTTCTGGTGCATCGTGGAGGGGAAGACCACTTTGGTCTTTATCATTCTCCTATACTACAGGACCTTTGACGGTTGTTCTCGCCTCTCCCTCCTTTCGGATTGCTCATTCGACGCATCTGGCCTCCCTGCATGGAGTCTGGGTGTATAGTTACAGTCGACCCGAAAGGATATTCTCACATCTGGTATACCCATTAGGGGCTAAGGCACTTAACAGTAAATAAGCTCCAGTAATCGTCAGGTGGAGGAAACTGTAATTTCATATTAGAAGCAAGCTCCTGACCCAACTGTGTCGTCAGAGAGCGCAGCGCGTCTATCTCGAGGTTATCTTGAGGTGATTTAAGGCCTAAGGGTCCCAGCGGCTCGGTCCTCGACCAGGCCTCCTTTTTGTTACACATCTCCAGGAAGCAGCCCATAGCAGCTGTAACTCTCAGGAACCTATTTACTGCTAGGTGAACGGGTGCATCGGGATGAAATAAATTAAGAACATGAGAACAAAGGTAACTGCAGAAGGCCTATTGGCCCATATGAGGCAGCTCCTATCTATAACCACCCAATCCCACTCATATACATGTCCAACCCGCGCTTGAAACAATCGAGGGACCCCAGCTCCACCACGTTACTCGGTAATTGGTTCCACAAGTCAACAACCCTGTTACCGAACCAGTATTTACCCAAGTCTTTCCTAAATCTAAACTTATCCAATGTATACCCATTGTTTCGTGTTCTGTCTTGTGTTGATACTTTTAATACCCTATTAATATCCCCCTTTGTTGTGTCCATTCATCCACTTGTAAACCTCTATCATGTCACCCCTAACTCTTTGCCTTTCCAGTGAATGCAATTTAAGCTTTGTTAATCTTTCTTCATATGAAAGGTTTCTAACTTGGGGAATTAACTTAGTCATCCTACGCTGGACACGTTCAAGTGAATTTATATCCATTCTATAGTAAGGCGACCAAAACTGAACTGCATAATCTAAATGGGGCCTAACCAGAGCAAGATATAGCTGAAGAACCACACCAGGTGTCTTGTTACTAACGCTTCGATTAATAAATCCCAGTGTCCTATTTGCCTTATTACGAACATTCATGCATTGATCTTTTTGTTTTAAATTCTTGCTTATCATATCTCCCAGATCCCTTTCGCAATTCGACTTCGCAATCTCAACACCATCTAGCTCGTATCTTGTAACTCTATCATCGTTACCTAGCCTCAAAACTTTACATTTATTAGCATTAAACTGCATTTGCCAATCCTTTGACCATTTCAAAACCCTATTTAGATCAACTTGAAGTGATAGCGAGTCTTCTTCCGTGTTAATTTTCCTGCTGATTTTTGTATCATCGGCAAATTTGCAAATGTTGCTACTCAAACCTGAATATAAGTCATTGATATATATTATAAACAACAGAGGTCCCAGGACAGAGCCCTGAGGCACTCCACTTACAACACTTTCCCACTCTGACTTAACCCCATTTATACTAACACTGTTTCCTTTGGAATAGCCATGCCCTAATCCAACTTAATATAGCACCTCCAATACCATGAGCCTCTATTTTTTTAATCAGTCTTTCATGCAGCACTGTATCAAAAGCTTTTCTAAAGTCAAGGTACACAACATCACAGTCCTTACCACTATCAACTGCCTCAACTATGCTGGAATAAAAAGCTAGCAAATTTGTTAAACATGAACGGCCATTTGTAAAACCATGTTGCGACTCATTTATTAATTTATGTTTTTCAAGATGAAGACGCATTTTTTTGCAATTATTGATTCGAGTAACTTTCCCACAATAGACGTTAGGCTAATTGGCCGATAGTTTGACGCAAGTGATCTATCTCCTTTGTTAAAAACTGATATCACATTAGCAACTTTCCACAACTCTGGCACTCTGCCCGACTCTATTGATTTATTAAATATGGTAGACAGTGGCTCGGAAAGCTTTTCTTTACATTCTTTAAGCACCCTGGCAAACACTTCATCCGGCCCTGGGGATTTGTTTGGTTTGAGTTTTACTATTTGTTTAAGAACATCCTCCCTGGTAACGGCTAAACTCGTCAACCTGTCCTCGTCCCCATCCACAGACTTGTTCGGCTGAAGGCATATCGTCAAGTTCCTGTTTAGTAAACACAGATATAAAATATTTATTAATAATACTACTCATCTCTTCATCACTATCTGTTATTTGACCTGTCTCAGTTTTTAATGGACCTATCCTTTCCCTAATCTTTGTCCGGTATAACTGGAAAAAACCTTTAGAATTTGTCTTAGCTTTCTCTGCTATGCGAACTTCATAGTTTCTTTTTGCTTTCCTTATCTCTTTTTTTTAGTATTTCTAACTAGTTGTACGAATTCCTGTTCTAAACAGACTTCCCCATTCTTAATCCTTTTGTACCACGCTCTCTTTTTACTTATAAGGTTCTTCAGATCCTTTGTTATCCACTTTGGATAATTAGTATTCGATCTATTTAATTTATATACATTCCTGGGCTTTGGTTAGAATATTTTTAAATACATTATATTTTGAATCCACATCGAAAACCCCTTTTACGTCACCTATCGCTAGGTTAACGTCTATCTCCTATACCGGCCCACAACCCATACCCAAGACTTTCCAATCTATTTGACCCAAAAAATTTCTTCGGCTATTGAAATCAGCTTTTCGAAAATTAGGCACTTTAACAGAATTTTTTCCTACAGATCTATTCCATTGAATGCTAAATCTGATTTCTTTATGATCACTGTTCCCTAGCTCACTCCCTATTTCGATGTCATTAATTTGTGTTTCCCTGTTAGTTAACACTAAATCTAAAATATTATTTCCCCGCGTTGGTTCCTTAATGTGTTGTGTAAGACAGCAATCGTCAATTAATTCTAGAAAATCTTCTGCTTCATTATTCCCTGTTTTGTTCAACCAGTTTATTCCTCTAAAGTAAAGTCACCCATGACATAAATGCTGTTAGATCTAGATGCTCTAGATATTTCATCCCATAGATGCTTTGCTTCCATTCTGTCTCTCTCTCTCTGCCACTGTCGAGACGTTACTGGTCTTTACGCTAAGGGGTGTGTCTATTACTACCACCGGCGCTCCTGCATGCTCCCCCCCCCCCCCACACACACACACCTGCCACTCATCAATCACTGAGTGTCTGTATTTTTCCTTGGGAACGTGGAAAACATAAGTTATATAAGCAGAGTAATCAACGTAACATTGTCCAGATTAAGGAGGGCTCACGTCAATTTGTTTATTCTGCGAAAGTTAAAAAAAAATACATTGTTGCCAATCAGACAGCCAACTCCTGAAAAAACCTCAATCTATAATATTTAAAGGTTTTGTATCTCGTTAAGGGAAGAGTGTACCAGGGTCATAGCTATACATTCGTCAATCCTGAACATCCTCCGTTGTTATTCTTTTAAAATAGCATGAAAACGTCTATTTCTTAGCCTCAAATTTAATTTTTTAAATGTAAAGTTAGCCTTAGAGCGCCTTCATTATAAGTCACCAAATAATTAGTGTGTTTTCTTCCACTCATTTCATCGTAGTTTGAGTCTTTACTTTCCAAGTAACTATGGTTTCAAAATATTCTATAAATCTCAACTCGGCAAAAATCAGAGGAACAATCTAACCATGAACGATCAATTGTCTCTGTCGCACCTTATTGTAGAGCTGTCAGACCGCGTCACCCTCACTCATCCTTCATTCGCTAGCCTTTAACTACGAGGTCGTCTCACATCAACAACTGGAATTAACTATGTCGAGCTGGGAGCTGGACACCAACAACGTGCCATTCAGTCTTAGAATGTTTTATTCTTTGTACAGATAAAATGAGAGGACACGTTCCCTACATCTTTTCAATTTTTACTTGGTATAAAGACAAAATGAAGCATTAGACCATTATCAAGGCAGAATAATGAAACATATTTTACTACTGTCATGAGTTTGAACACGAGATCACCGTGGTCATCAGCCTCATTACGGGTTAGCCGTGCCCTCCAACATCCCATCCCCCCTCTCATCTCGCCATTCAATCTTAAAATGTTATTTGATGTGTTCTATTCGTTGTACAGATAAAATGAGAGGACATGTTCCCTACATCTTTTCATTTTTACTTTGTTTAAACACAATGTTTACCTAATGCCGGTGCTACCACCACCGTCCCATTTCAAACGCTTGGAGTAAGAATATAATATTTCTAGTTCATTTATAGACCAGGACCTGGATACAAACACACTCCTTAAGCACACACGAGCCTAGGATCTCCTCTCTCACCACTCCATCAGATCAAATGTGGGCCCCACCCCACTACACCCTTGTCAACTTGTAGATTTGAGGGTAGTGACATTTGAGGCCGCACACGTAGCTCATACCCCCTTTACCATCGCCGCCACATCCGCTGCCAACCCCCCCTCTTGCTCCAGGAGTTCCCTCCCTCCCTTTTTGACGTCAAACGTGTAGGGACTCCCCCACCACAATTTCCTGCTAGAAACACCCACTCATTTCATCATAGTTTGAGTTTTTACTTTCCAAAATCTCTTAAACTACGGTTTAAGAGATTTTCAACAATTGGAATAAACTATCTCGAGCCGGGGGCTGGACAACATCAATACCAGTGTCCACCCTCTCCCTTCTTGCTGTTAGTAGGGTCCTCTCCCGCTTCCACAAATGCCCCATTCATTCTTAAAATGTTATTTGACGTGTTTTATTCGTTGTACAGAAAATGAGAGGACATGTTCCCCCACATCTTTTCATAATTTATTTGGTATAAAGACAAATTGTAGCATTAGACCATTGTCAAGGCAGAGTAATGAAGCATTTACCACTGTCGCGAGTTTGAACACGAGATCAGCGTGGTTAAGTCTCATTATTGGGTTTAGCCAAGCCCTCCCACGCCCCCTTCCCTTATTTTCAGCACGATTTATAAATAGATGGAATAATGTGTTAAATAAAAATGCTCCGAGGTTATCGGGTAGGCAGCTCTATGGTTTACATTCGGTAGGCAGCTCCACGGAGGACTTTCAGGTAGATTATACTCACAACAGCACATGCTAACTGCATGAGGTGCACTAATCCTGCAGCACACCGCCCCCAGTTGGTAACCCATCAGTAGGACCGCATCAAAGGACCAGCCTATACTGGCTTGTTTAGGGGACAGTCATCTCTCATACCCCTCATCCCACCCACACCCCCCCTCATTCACCTGCCATCTCATCCATTACCTCTCAATTTCTTAAGTCATAGCCTCACCTTAGCTCTGTGTGTATTTTTCCTCGGGAAACTTGGAAAACATGACAGTTATATAAGCAGAGAAATCCATGTAACATTGTCCAGATTAAGGAGGGCTAACATTAATCTGTTTATTCCGCGAAAGAAAAAAACATCATCGTCGCCAATCAGACAGCCAGCACCTAAAACCTCAATCCAAGGAAAAACATTTTGGATGTGTTTTTTGAATCAATGTAAACCTAAATACAGCAGCTTTTCACTTTATGTAGGTTAAATTCATCATATGAGAGGATATGTTCACAACATCCATCATTTTTTTTTTACTTGGTATAAAAGCCAAAATATAGCAAGGTAAAACAATGTTGATATGTTTTACATTGAATAAAAAAAAACATAAAAGACAAAATGTAGCAATAACAAATAGCTGAGTAGTCAAAACATACAACATTCATTTCATTCTGAGTTTTATACCATAGGATGTCTTTTTAGTTAAAAAAAAAAATACTTCCACCATCCTACATCTATATTGAGTGAGAAGGTGAACTATAATAGACACTGTATCACGTTTTAAAAGGGTTTGAATAAGAGGAGTCATGTTCCATAAAAATACTTTACATTAACCAATATCTATGAGGAGGAGGAGGGGGTGTGATCACCACATACAAATTCCATGAATTACACTGTTAGCAAGGCAAAACAAAATATAAAATGTAGCAATACACTATTAGCTGGCTAGTCAAACACACATAACGGGTAATATTTCACAGGCTTTTATCTATTTCAAATTTTTCAACGTTTTTCTCTTCACTTGTGCTAAGTGAGCCAGACAAAAATGCGGCATTACACTATTAGCAAGGCAAGGCAATACATAAGAGGCAAATGTAGCAATACGCTATTAGATTGTCAGAACATATAACGTATTATTTCACACGCTTTTTACTATTACTAGTCATTTTTCTTCCAGCGAATATGGTTCCTTTAAGCAGTTAAACACTTCAAACACTTGTTCTGTTTCATAACGTTGCTAACTTTTCTAACTAACTAGCTAGTTGCTAACTTAACTAGCCAGACATTCACCTGGCAGCATGCTTTCATCGTTCTTTAACTAAAATTATTCGTCAATGAGGTGAAAATAGGAAAGTTTACATTTGTTCAACGTTTCTTAACTTCAGTAAGCTTCATTCGACTTTTAAAATACTCAAGTACTGCATCGTTACATCTTTTTCTATCCTTTGTGTTAAATAAACAGTCTTTGCATTTCCTATCAATTCCTTTAAGAAACTGGTATGTGACGATAAGGCCTCCAGAGTTTTTATTTGTATTTTATGAATATAAATCACACCATCTCATTATTTCTGGATCTCCACTTTTTATACAGACAGATCAGGCTTTCATTGATATCTACCGTATGAGTGTAGATTTAGTTTTTAACAAAGGTGTACCACTAGTCCACGAACTAGTGGACTAGTAGTGACAAGATTTCTCAGTGTGTACAGTTTTAAGAGAGTTCACAGTGAATTATTACGGTCGTGGTTATGTTTTTATGAAGATCATTGCTTCTTATTTTTACCGATTTCACTGCGTCATACTTTTCAGTCTTATTTTTTTTCAAATAAAGTTTACTTACCGTTTCCATCAGCATCGCTTCACAACACATATATATTAATCAGCTTTCAAATTTTTTCCAACTGCAGTTTAGTTTCTTTTCAATATCATGGCTTTTGTTGTTTCCCCTTTCAGTATCTAGTTCAAGACCTCGTATCAACAATGTTATTACTGTTTGCCAACAAATTATTTTTAAGTTTCTCACACACACACACACACTAGTCATGGCTAAGACATCAGAATTAGATTTTATCGACCCTTCACATTACCAGAGAACATGATCCTCATATATATATGCACGGTAAAACCTGCTTAAACTTACAAGTCAAAAAAGCTTTGACTTGTATATATTGTAAACTCTCAATATCTATTTTTTCTGTGCAGACAAGAGCACTTAAATCGTTTCTTTTGTTTCTTAGTTTTCTACTGTTAGTGTAATATACTCTAAGTGCATTGTTATTGAGGCCCTTTAATTCTCTTTCCCTGATTATTTTGCAATTTGTTTTCCCCCACAAACACGTATGTTTATTACCTTCATTCTCCATATCATTTCCCATACCACTATCTACTAACAGTTTAAACCCAAACAAACGCCTCCAACTACTGGTTCCAACGAGTTCCCAACAACAACCACCCCAGCCCTTGATAGATGCACTCCATCCCGAGCATTCATTTCATTTCTTTCACAGAAGTGTTCTTAGTTATCTATGAAAGATATTTCATTTGATTTCCAATATTTTTCCAGTCGGCAACTGACACCAAGTGCTCTCGACAACCATACATTTCCAACTCCCTTTCTTGGAAGAATGACATATGATCGGGATTCCTCCCTTGCTCCTATGGCTGTCTTAAACCTCTGAATCATTTCCTCACTCATAACTCTTCCAACATCATTTCCACATGCACTAATACAAATAATGGGTTTGTTCCCATTTCCAGTTATAATATCATTCATGTTGCCAACAATATCACCAACTCCAGCTCCCGGATAGGAAACTCTTAACCTGTTCCCCCTATTTCTGGCACAAAAAGTTCTATCCAAATACCTCACCTGGGAATCTCCCACAACCAAAATTCTGTTTGGTACTTCCTTTACTTTCTGAGCACTTTGAGGGACCTGCGCTTCGTTGGTTTCCCTTTCAAACGAACTGCAGGCTCATCACAGCACTCTGTGGTGAGCCTGTTGAGTTGTACAACTGGTTAGAAATGTTAAAAAAAAGAGATAAAGAGGGCATAAAAAGAAACTGATGTTCGTATAGCAGGGCAACCAAAGGCAAGCCCGAAAGGTTTTTTCAGTTATATCGAACAAAGGTTAGGGAAAGGATAGGCCCATTAAAAACCGAGACAGGTCAGATAACGGATAATGATGAAGAGATGAGTAGTATTTTTAATCAATATTATATCTCTGTATTTACTGAAAAAACAATTTAACTATGCCTTCAGCCCAACAAGTCCTCCTACCCATGTTGGTGGGGGACAAAGAAAGGTTGACTAGCTTAACAGTTACCAGGGATGATGCTATTAAAAAAAATAGTGAAACAATCCAAACAAATCCCCAGGGCCGGACGAAGTGTTTGCCTGGGTGCTTAAAGAATGTAAAGAGGAGCTTTACGATCCATTGTATACCATATTTAATAAATCATTAGAGTCAGGCAGAATGCAGAGACGTGAAAGGTTGCCCAATATGGTACCAATTTTTAAGAAAGGAGATAGATCACTGGCTTCAAACTGTCGGCCAATTAGCCTAACGTCTATTGTGGGAAAGTTACTTGAATCGATAATGCAAATACCATTCGTCTTCATCTTGAAAAACAAGTGAATAAATGATACAAACATGGTTTTACAAATAGCCGTTCATGTTTAACAAATTTCCCATCCATTTTATTCCAGCATAGTTGAGGCAGTTGATAGAGGTAAAGTTTTTGCTGTTGTGTACCTTGACTTTAGGAAAGCTTTTGATACAGTGCCACATGAAAGACTGAATAAAAAGATAGAGGCTCATGGTATTGGGGGTGCTATATTAAGTTTGATTAGGCATTGCTATACCAAAGGAAACAGAATTTGTATAAATGGGGTTAATTCAAACAGGGAAAATCTTTTAAGTGATTTTCGATTTGCGTCGTAAAGGACAGGACTCTTCAGAAGACCTTGACAAGGCCGCCTACAGACGCCATAAGGACTTCAAATTCTTTTGCCGTGTGGAAGACGAGTGCTGCAGTGAGCCTGCAGTTCACCCAAAAGGGAAATCGACGAAGTGCAACGAAGCACAGGCCCCTCAAAGTGCTCAGAAAGTTAAGGAGGTACCTAAGCGAATTTTGGTTGTGGGAGATTCCCAGGTGAGGTACTTAGACAGAACGTTTTGTGCTAGAGAGATAGGGGGAATAGGTTAAGGGTTTGCTATCCGAGAAGTGGAATTGAAGATAATGTTGGCAACATGAAAGATATTATGACGGGAAATGGGAACAAACCCATTATTTGTATTAGTGCAGGGGGTAATGATGTTGGACGAGCTAGGAGTGAGGAACTGATACAGAAATTTAACAAAGCCATAGAATCAGTTAGAAGCAAGGGAGGAATCCCGATCATATGTGGCATTCTTCCAAGAAAGAGCGTTGGGAATGAATGGTGGGGGGTCGAGGGCACTGTGTCAATAGCCGGCTGGAATGATTCTGCAAATCAAATGCAATATCTTTAATAGACAACTGGGAATACTTCTATGGAAAAAATGAAATGTATGCTCGTGATGGAGTGCATCTATCGAGAGCTGGGGTTGTTGCTGTTGCGAACTCGTTGGAACCAGTGGTTAGAGGCATTTGTTTGGGTTTAAACTGTTAGTAGATAGTGGTATGGGAATTGATGAGGAGGAAGGAGGTAATATAAGTATGCGTTTGTTGGAGAAACAAATTGGCAAAATGATCAGGGAAAGAGAAGGGCCTCAAAATAACAATTCACTTAGGGAACATCACACTAACAGTAGAAGTCTAAGAAACAAAATAAACGAGTTAAATGCTCTTGTCTGCACAGAAAAAGTAGATATTGCACTTACCAAAACGTGGATGAATGTAGAAAATAGAGAACCATTAGCTGAATATCAAATAAATGGATTTAAACTATTTCACACACACATTAGACGAAGAGGAGGAGTAGCCATATATGTAAGGAAAAATTTGAAATGGAGTCTCAAAAAAGGAATCAAAACCGAGCCACATACAGAAACTATTTGGATAGAATTAAACAAAAGAGCAAATAATCTTATAATAGGCGTTAAATACAGGCCACCAAACTTAAACAGGATGGAAGCAAAGCACCTATGGGATGAAATATCTAGAGCATCTAGGTCTAGCAGTATTTGTCATGGGTGACTTTAATTTCAGTGGAATAAATTGGTCTAACAGAACAGGGAATAATGAAGCAGAAGATTTTCTAGAATTAATTGACGATTGCTTTCTTAGACAATACATTAAGGAACCAACGCGCTAAATTAATACTTTAGATTTAGTGTTAACTAGCAGGGAAACACAAATTAATGACATCAAAATAAGGAGTGAGCAAGGGAACAGTGATCACAAAGAAATCAGATTTAGCATAGAATGGAATAGACCTGTAGGGGAAAATTGTGTTAAAGTGCCAGATTTTCGAAAAGCTGATTTTAATAGCCTAAGAATTTTTTTGGGTCAAATAGATTGGAAAGTTTTGGGCATGGGGGGTGGGCCGGTCTTGGAGCGAGACATGAACCCATCGATAGGTGACGTAAAAGGGGATTTCGATGTGGATTCCAAATATAATTTATTTAGGAGTACTCTAAGCAAGGAACAGGAACGTAGTACACCATACAAATTGAATAGATCGAATATTAATGACCCAAAGTGGATAGCAAAGGATTTGAAGAACCTTATAGGTAAAAAGAGAGCTTGGAACAAAAGGGCAAAAAGAAGGGCAAATTAACACGGAAGAAGACTCACTATGACTTCAAGTCGATCTAAAGGTTTTGAAATGGTCAAAAGATTGGCAGAAGCAGTTTAATGCTGATATAGGTAAATTTTTGAGGCCAGGTAAAGATGATTTAAAAGAGTTAAAAGATACGAGCTAGATGGTGTCGAGATTGCGAAGTCGGATTGCGAAAGGAATATGGGAGTTATGATTAGTAATAATTTAAAACCAATGGATCAATGCATTCATCAATAAATGCAAACTAAACCACCATAATTGAGGAAAGATGTACAGGTTTCGTAAATGTTCGATTAATCCTCGTCCATTTCATATTACTTAATATATCTCCCAACAATCAGTCAAAAATTTAGCTTCATTGCACTTATTAACATTAAAAACATTAGGAACATATGATAGTAAGTGCATAAGGCCTATTGGCCCATACGAGACAGTTCTTGTTTATATCCACCCAATCTCATTCATGTGTGTTTAACATACGCTTGAAATAATCACGGTACCCTACTGCTAATATGTTACTTGGTAATTAGTTCCACACAATTTCAACCATGTTACCTCACCAGTATTATCTCACTACACACAAATCACAATAGCGTGAGGCATCAAATGAACAAATGCACAAGGCCCGTGATTAGCGTTCGAACCTACGTCTGGGATCTTTCCAGACGCGCCTTCTCCCGGAGAAGCTGAGAGGCTTCTTAGGGAAGCTACAATCAATGTTGCAATTTTTTTTTTACCTTGTCGTGGCGCAGTAGAATAAGGTGCGTCTGGGATCATCCTGACGTAGGTTCGAACCCTCATCATGGCCCTTATGGATTTGTTCATATTAATTCATTCTTCGCCTTTCTAGAGAATGTAATTTAAAGTTTTGTCATTATTTAAATGATTTTTGTTATATATTTACTTATTATTCGTGCACTGTATCCATATGCACTGTATCCATATTAACAAGGAGCTCTCCTTTTCCTCAGAAAAATAAACTGAAGAATCTGCACGTAGTCTTAGGAGGCCTGGGAAGTTTCGACACAATGGTCACCTATGTTAAGGTTCAGACGACGCCGAAGTCGCATGATCTGAGGATGGAGAGAGTTGCCCCTCCTGGACACCCGAGGTCTTCTCTTGCAGGACTATAATTTCATCCCCCCCTACGTCACCCTATTTAAGCGACGCTGGGTAGATGCTACCGAACTTGCCTATTTCAGAGAGCCAGGGTTCACTCGCAATATGTAGCAATCGTAAAAAATCTGATAAACTCTGCACAGATACCCGACGGAACCGATGTCAGTATCCCAAGAGTGGGCTTCAAGGTGTATAGCCCGAAGACTGCTATCGTATCTACGAACATGTCAATATCAAACAGCCACTTGAATAATACCCTGCATTGCTTGGATACCATTACCCTGTATTCCCATATTCTCTTGTAATTATAATAAATTATATGTAATTATTACAAATACTATTTATTTGTTGTTAAAGTAATGACAAAACCGACACCTAATAGCCTAAGGACTTCTAACGCATTTGATGTGTTAGAGGACGAGTGCTGTGGTGAACCTGTAGTTCAACGAGGAGGCAAAGGCAAAGCAATGAGGAACAATGAAGCGCAGGTCCCTCTAGTGCCCTGAAGGAAAAGGGAGGAACGAAGCGAATTTTGGTTGTGGGAGATTCCCAGGTGAGGTATTTAGACAGAACGTTTTGTGCCAGAGATAAAGGAAACAGGTTAAGGGTTTGCTATCCGGGAGCTGGTATTGGTGATATTGTTGGAAACATGAAAGATATTATGACGGGAAATGGGAACAAACCCATTATTTGTATTAGTGCAGGGGGTAATGATGTTGAGCGAGTTAGGAGTGAGGAACTAATACAGAGATTCAGGACAGCCATTGAATTAGTTAGAAGCAAGGGAGGAATCCCGATCATATGTGGCATTCTTCCAAGAAAGGGAGTGGGAAATGAATGGTTGTCGAGGGCACTTGGTGTCAATTGCCGGCTGGAAAGATATTGCAAATCAAATGCAATATCTTTCATAAACAACTGGGAACACTTCTATGGAAGAAATGAAATGTATGCTCGTGATGGGGTGCATCTATCGAGGGCTGGGGTTGTTGCTGTTGCGAACTCGTTGGAAGAAGTGGTTAGAGGTGTTTGTTTGGGTTTAAACTGTTAGTAGATAGTGGTATGGAAATTGAAATGTAGGAAGGCGATAATCAAAGTATATGTTTGAGGGGAGAAAGGAATTGGCAAAATGATCAGGGAAATTGAAGGGCCTCAAAATAACAATTCACTTAGGGTATATTACACTAACAGTAGAAGTCTAAGAAATAAAATAAACGAATTAAATGCTCTTGTCTGCACATAAAAAATAGATATCACGCTTACCGAACAACCCGTTCTCGCAAATTCGTAAAGTCAATATTGACTTATTAACTACGTGCATAGGTGATATACTAAACATAATAGATACCCTTAAAAAGATTCATAGAAAACACCGACCTTACCTAACCTTGTTAGTATCTTAAGATAAGCATCTTATTGCTTCGTAATTACAATTATTACTTAACCTATACCTATTATAGGTTAGGTAATAATTGTAATTACGAAGCAATAAGATGCTTATCTTAAGATACTAACAAGGTTAGGTAAGGTCGGTGTTTTCTATGAATCTTTTTAAGGGTATCTATTATGTTAAGTATGTCACCTATGCACATATTTAATAAGTCAATATTGACTTAATAAATTTGCGAGAACGGGTTGTACCGAAACGTGGATGAATGTAGAAAATAGAGAATTATTAGCTGAATATCAAATAAATGAATTTAAACTATTTCACACAGATAGATATATTAGACAAGGAGGGGGAGTAGCCATATACGTTAGGGACAATTTGATATGTAGTCTCAAAGAGGGAATCAAGTCTGAGCCACACACAGAAACTATTTGGATAGAATTAAACGAAAAAGCAAATAATATTATAATAGGAGTTATATATAGGCCACCAAATTTAGACAGAATGGAAGCAAAGCATCTATGGGATGAAATATCTAGAGCATCTAGATCTAACAGCATTTATGTCATGGGTGGCTTGAATTTTAGTGGAATTAACTGGTTGAACAAAACAGGGAATAATGAAGCAGAAGATTTTCTAGAATTAATTGACGATTGCTTTTCTTCGCAACACATTAAGGAACCAACGCGGGAAAATAATATTTTAGATTTAGTGTTAACTAACAGGGAAACACAAATTAAGGACATCGAAATAGGGAGTGAGCTAGGGAACAGTGATCATAAAGAAATCAGATTTAGCATAGAATGGAATAGATCTGTAGGAGAAAATTCTGTTAAAAAAACCTGATTTTAGAAAAGCTAATTTCAATAGCCTAAGAAATTTATTGGGTCAAATACATTGGAAAGTCTTGGGTATGGGGCATGGGCCGGTCTTAGAGCTAGACGTGAACCCAGCGATAGGTGACGTAAAAGGGGTTTTTGATGTGGACTGAAAATATAACCTATTTAAAAATATTCTAAGCGATGCCCAGGAATGTAGTATACCATATAAATTGAATAGATCGAATACTAATGATCCGAAGTGGATAAAGGATCTGAAGAACCTTATAGGTAAAAAGAGAGCGTGGTACAAAAGGATTAAGAATGGGGAAGTCAGTTTAGAACAGGAATTCGTACAACTGGTTAGAAATACTAAGAAAAGATATAAGGAAAGCAAAAAGAAACTATGAAGTTCGCATAGCAGAGCAAGCAAAGACAAATCCTAAAGGGTTTTTCCAGCTATACCGGACAAAGATTAGGGAAAGGATAGGTCCATGAAAAACTGAGACAGGTCAAATAACAGATAATGATGAAGAGATGAGTAGTATTTTTAATAAATATTTTATATCTGTATTTACTAAAGAGGAACTTAACAATATGCCTTCAGCCGAACAAGTATATGTGGGTGTGGACGAGGACAGGTTGAGTAGTTTAGCAGTTACCAGGGAGGATTTAATTAAACATAGTTAAACTCAAACCAAACAAATCCCCAGGGCCGGATGAAGTGTTTGCCAGGGTGCTTAAGGAATGCAAAGAGGAGCTTTGCGACCCACTGTCTACCATATTTAATAAATCAATAGAGTTAGGAGAGTGCCAGAGTTATGGAGAGTTGCTAATGTGATACCAATTTTTAAGAAAGGAGATAGATCACTTGCGTCAAACTATCGACCAATTAGCCTAACGTCTATTGTGGGACAGTTACTTGAATCAATAATTGCAAATAAAATTCGGCTTCATCTTGAAAAACACAAATTAATAAACGAGTCGCAACATGGTTTTACAAATGGCCGTTCATGTTTAACAAATTTGCTATCTTTTTATTCCAAGATAGTTGAGGCAGTTGATAGTGGTAAGGATTGTGATGTTGTGTACCTTGACTTTAGCAAAGCTTTTGATACAGTGCCACATGAAAGACTAATTAAAAATATAGAAGCTTATGGTATTGGGGGTGCTATATTAACTTGGATTAGGGAATGGCTATTCCAAAGGAAACAGAGTTAGTATAAATGGGGTTAAGTCAGAGTGGGATAATGTTGTTAGTGGAGTACCTCAGGGCTCTGTCCTGGGACCTCTGTTGTTATAATATATATAAATGATTTAGATTCAGGTTTGAGTAGCAACATCTGCAAATTTGCAGATGATACAAAAATCGGTAGGGAAATCAACACGAAAAAAGACTCGCTATCACTTCAAGTTGATCTAAATAGGGTTTTAGAAAGGTCAAAAGATTGGCAGATGAAGTTTAATGCTGATAAATGTAGAGTTTTGAGGCTGGGTAATTTTGATTGAGTTACAAGATACGAGCTAGATGGTGTTGAGATTGTGAAGTCGAATTGCGAAAGGGATCTGGGAGTTATGATTAGTAAGAATTTAAAACAAAAGGATCAATGCATGAATGTTCGTAAAAAGGCGAATAGGACACTGGGATTTATTAATCGCAGCGTTAGTAACAAGACATCTGGTGTGGTTCTTAAGCTATATCTTGCTCTGGTTAGGCCCCATTTAGATTGTGCAGTTCAGTTTTGGTCGCCGTACTATAGAATGGATATAAAATCACTTGAACGTGTCCAGCGTAGGATGACAAAGTTAATTCCCCAAATTAGAAATCTTTCATATGAAGAAAGAATAACAAAGCTTAAGTTGCATTCACTGGAAAGGCGAAGAGTTAGGGGTGTCATGATAGAAGTTTACAAGTGGATGAATGGATATAACAAAGGGGATATTAATAGGGTATTAAAAGTATCAACTCAAGACAGAACACGAAACAAAGGGTATAAATTGGATAAGTTTAGATTTAGGAAAGACTTGGGTAAATACTGGTTCGGTAACAGGGTTGTTGATTTGTGGAACCAATTACCGAGTAACGTGGTGGAGGTGGGGTCCCTCGATTGTTTCAAGCGCGGGTTGGACATGTATATGAGTGGGATTGGGTGGTTATAGATAGGAGCTGCCTCGTATGGGCCAATAGGCCTTCTGCAGTTACCTTTGTTCTTATGTTCTTCTTATGTTCTTATTTTACACATAATTCGGAAATATTTCCCATTGTAACATTAACTACTTAAAACACACTTCTATTAACATACCGCCATGAGGATTTTTAGCTTAAGACTAACTACTAATTAATATTTAAATTTAGGTATTTTGAGTATTATTCACCTTATTAAAATATGAATTTTAAGTTTAAATTACTGTCATATCTGTGACGTCACCACGAGGATTTAATAACATTTTAATAGGCCTCGTAAGTAAGATAAAATATAACACATTATAGAACAAATCAATATATTTAGTTCTGATTAGAATATAACAGCCCAACTCCCAGTTTTATAACTATTAGTTCTCACATGAACTGCAGCGTGTGTGTGGGGCCATATTGGTTTGGACGGCCATAGAGAACTTGACGGTTTGGACGGCCATAGAGAACTTGACGGTTTGGACGGCCATAGAGAACTTGACGGTTTGGATGGCCATAGAGAACTTGAGGGTTTGGACGGCCATAGAGAACTTGAGGGTTTGGACGGCCAATCCTCATTATCGAAGTGATGATATTTTTTTTAAGAAATTTTAATTTTAAAGTTTGGGGATGACATAAGAATGATTTCTCTGATCATGGAAGCTCATATGATGATTACATCCGTAAATGTAGGTATGACTTTCTTCTCTGCTGTGAATATAGTTTGTCATCTTATTTATTATTATTCATGTCATAGTTTATTTATTTCAAACAGTTACCTTGAGGTGCTTCCGGGGCTTAGCGTCCCCGCGGCCCGGTCGTCGACCTGGCCTCCTGGTTGCTGCACTGATCAACCAGGCTGTTGGACGCGGCTGCTCGCAGCCTGACGTATTAGTCACAGCCTGGTTGATCAGGTATCCTTTGGAGGTGCTTATCCAGTTCTCTCTTGAACACTGTGAGGGGATTGCCAGTTATGCCCCTTATGTGTAGTGGAAGCGTGTTGAACAGTCTCGGGCCTCTGATGTTGATAGAGTTCTCTCAGAGTACCTGTTGCACCTCCGCTTTTCAACGGGGGTATTCTGCACATCCTGCCATGTCTTCTGGTGTTATGTGATGATATTTCTGTGTGCAGGTTTGGGACCAGCCCCTCTAATATTTTCCACGTGTAAATTATTATGTATCTCTCCCGCCTGCGCTCAAGGGAGTACAGATTTAGGCTCTTTAGTCGGTCCCAATAGTTTAGGTGTTTTACCGAGTGGATTCTAGCAGTAAAGGATCTCTGCACGCTCTCCAGGTCAGCAATTTCTCCAGCTTTGAAAGGAGCTGTCATTGTGCAGCAGTACTCCACTCTAGAGAGCACAAGCGTTTTGAAAAGTGTCATCATCGGTATAGCATCTCTAGTGTGAAAAGTTCTTGTTATCCAACCTGTCATTTTTCTTGCAGTTGTGACGGCTACTTTATTGTGTTCTTTAAAGGTAAGGTCTTCCGACATGAGTACACCCAGATCCTTTACATTGCATTTACGTTCTATGTTATGATTTGCCTGAGTTTTGTACGTGGTTTTCGTTTTTATATTTTCATTTTTTCCATAGCGCATGAGCTGGACCTTATCTTCGTTAAACACCATATTATTTTCTGTAGCCCATAGAAAGACCTGATCTACATCTGACTGGAGGTTTGCCGTGTCCTCTATGTTGCCTACTATCATGAAGATCCTAGTGTCATCTGCAAAGGATGATACAGTGCTATAGGTTGTGTTCTTGTCTATGTCCGATATGAGGATGAGAAAAAGTACTGGAGCAAGCACAGTACCCTGGGGGACTGAGCTCTTCACGGTTGATGGGCTGGATTTTATTTTGTTGACTATTACACATTGGGTTCTGTTGGTCAGGAAATTGTAGATCCATCTGCCTATTTTTCCGGTAATTCCTTTTGAACGCATTTTATGTGCAATAACACCATGGTCACATTTATCAAAAGCTTTTGCGAAATCTGTGTAAATTACATCAGCGGTTTGTTTGTCTTCCATAGCATCTAATGCCATATCATAGTGGTCCAGCAACTGCGACAGGCAAGAGCGCCCTGTTCTGAAACCATGTTGTCCGGGGTTATGGAGTTGCTGTGATTCCATGTATTTCGTAATCTTACTTCTTAGCACTCCAAAATTTTTATAATGTGCGATGTTAGTGCTATCGGTCTGTAATTTTTTGCCTCTGCCTTATTTCCTCCTTTATGAAGTGGTGTTATCTCTGCTGTTTTTAGTATATCAGTAATAACGCCAGTATTTAGGCTGTCTCTCCACAATGTGGAGGGCCTGCGATAATGATTTTTTACAGTTCTTGATGAATATGGAGTTCCAAGAATCCGAGCCTAGAGCAGAGTGCATAGGCATACTGTTTATGGCTTCTCAAAATCCAGTGGGGAGAGGGTGACGTCTGATATATGATTTGATGTTGGTATCATATCCATGAAAAATTCATTTGGGTTATCAATCTTTAGTGCGTTTAATGGCTCGCTGAAAACAGAGTCGTACTGCTTCCTCAGTAGCTCGCTCATTTTTTTGTTGTCATCGGTGAAAGTTCCATCTCCCTTTCGCAGGGGCCCGATACTAGATGTAGTTTTTGATCTTTATTTTGCATAGGAGAAAAAATATTTCGGATTTCTCTCTATTTCACTGATGGCCTTTTGCTCTCTTTACCTCTCCTGGGTTTTGTATGATTCTTGTACCTTGCGTTCAATTGTTTCTATTTCTTTACCTAACCTTCTTCGCCGTTCTTGAGATAGGGTGCGACTCTCAAGTTGTTCCGCGATTCGTTTTCTTCGCCTATATAGGGAACGACGTTCCCGTTCCAATCTGCATCTCTTCCTCTTTTTTCTTAGGGGTATGCGGTTTGAACATATTTCTAGTGCTACTGAGCTTATTTTTTCCAGGCACTGGTTCAGGTTTGCATTTTCTAGCTGTTCTTCCCAGTTTATTTCTGTGAAGTCCTGGTTTATTTGCTCCCAGTTTATCTGTTTATTGTTGAAGTTGAATTTGCTGAAATCTCCTCCACCGGGAATCTGGACTGGTTTTGAAGGTCTACTAACCATGGTTGTCATAACTTCAATTAAGTTGTGATCTGAGTAACAGGTATTTGTAATCATTATGTTCCTGAGCAATTCATCATTATTAGTGAAAATGAGGTCCAGCGTGTTCTCCTTCCTAGTTGGTTCTACTATTTACTGGTTTAAGGCAAACCTGTCACACATCCATAGCAGGTCATTTGCATGTGTCTTTTCATTTAGGCTACTTCCTGGTATTCTTTCTGATATTACTGTATTAGGAAGGTGCTCCCATTTCAGGTGCCGTAGGTTGAAGTCCCCAAGCAGGATGATGTTCGGTCCAGTCAATCCATCAGAGACATAAATTAAATAGAAGCAATGATAAGGAACGGAATTCAAGTTTTAAAATATGATCAGATATGCAATTGTTCACAATAAATTATTTAAAACTCGCAAAAATTAAAATGGAATGCAGGAAAGTTTCTTTATCTTTCGTGAATAAATGAAATAATTTAGATCTTTAGTCAAGTAGTCTAGGCACTATGCCCCCCCTCCCACCTGGACTAGCAGGGGAATCCAAATCAGAGCCCTGAAAGAACTCTGCCTTGTATTCCCTACCTGGACAAGGATACTCACACTATTACTGTCGAAATTATCAACAGTCTTAATAATTTGCATAAATTTTAAACAGCAAAACCTTTTTGGGAGTTACAAGCATGTGAGCAGAAATATTATGAATTCCCCCCCCCCTTCTTCCTAATCACAACTGATACCAGTTATTTTATACAAATATGTAGTTTTTATGCGATTACTGAACATCAAAATACAAAAATATGAAGTCTTCCCAACACAAATGCGGTCTGGTCGATTTAACATCTATTCCATTTTCCTTAACTTTTCGTCAGCCTGTGATGGCCCGCATTGATTCTTTTCTCGTTGCCTAAGATACCACAAAAGGCCTTTGATAAAGTTTGCTATCAGGTTCTTGTATCCTGTACATGCAAGTTTCCTATTCCTTTGGGTGTTCTTTTCCCCTCTAGAGACTATCTATATTGTATTGTTCCTAAGCCGTTATAATTTACAGTACCCTGTTATTTGTCCGTTAGGGGTTCCGAAGTCACTTTTTTGAGAGGACGGGCCAATACCGCAATTAAACTATAAAATTAACGTATATAATTTTTTAAATTGATAAAAACATTGAGGATTAGATGTCAAAGTATATATACTATTTTATACAATATTCTCTTGATAGCGTTTATGTCTTACAAATATGCCTTCAATGAACACAACAAATATATAAAACAGTGGAAAGTAGATAAATATTATTCAACTTTAATCTAAGTCAAGAATTTAGAAATTAAAATGTCGATGATATTAGAAAACAAACATTAAATATAATTAAGGCAAGGCCGTAAGATAGAAATCAGAGTTCTCTGAAAGTTCATAATGTTCAAGATTTTCATCCGAAGTCATTAATAGATTTTTCGCTTTCCAACACCAAGATACATTCAAAGTCTAGATCCAAAGGCAGATAATGGCCAGAGACAAACAAAAACTCAACTCTCACTAGACTTTCAGATGCCCAAACTCTCCAACTTAATCTGCTTCATAAGAGTATAAAATAGGTACGATTTTAGCAAGATTTCCCCAGCTCCTCCTTTCCCAGGAAACTTCCTGGACTCAATATCTCGAGACTTTGCACTTCAGTAGTTTGATATCACATGCCGGAGCGTTCGACTTCTCCCAGGTGGTCAATAACGCATCTTTCAGTTCCTCAATCATTCTTGGAGGTCGCTTGGGTGTCGTTGCTTTATGCAGTGTTTTCGTCTGTCTTTCACACCTTTACCATCATGACTGGCTCACCAACTTCTTGCCCACCCCTCAACACCACTACTATCTTGCCTACCTTGTTATCTTCATACTGGTCTTCATACTCATCTTTCACACCTTCATACTCTCTACGTACATGCGTGTCTTCCAATTAACCTGCTCTGCTTTGTAATTTCATCTTTGTTTACAGTCCACGCTGTTTGGGGAAGTTGGCTTATATTTTTTTCCGGTTAATTAATATTTTCACAATTTCACTCTTTGTATTTATTCATCCACCAATATTTTCACCCAATAAATTGCAAGACATTTACCGAAATTTATTCCATTTGCAAAAATTTTCATCTACATCTAAGCATGTTTTGCACGATGCTATTTATTTTTTTATTTATATATATATGTGGAAGCGTTCTTACATTCTTGTAAAGCCACTAGCATGTGTAGCATTCTGGGCAAGTCCTTTTTCTGAATTTTTCCTGGCATATGACCCGCCAAATCGTTTAACAAGGACGTACAGATTCACTGTAGTAGCGTAAATTGAGACGTAGATCGTGCACGCTATCTGTGGCAGGTATGCCAGTGGACACACCTGTCACAGGTAGGTACAGAGGCCACGTCTCAAGGGTGAGGGAGGTCCCCCCGGACGTGCCCTGAGGACGTCTCGCGTCACATTCTGGGTCGCCCGGGGTGAAAGGGTTGAAAAAGGGGGGGTGTAAGGGTAGGAGGAAGTATTGAAACACGTGTGCAGCAACAGGAGTGTAAGATGAAAGTATATGTAATGGGAGCGTAGAGTTAAAGCCGGTGTACATGTATAGTAAGTTAAAAGTATGTGTGGGGTAAGAGTTGAGCATGTTGAGAGCAGGAGCGATCCCCCCCACATGACAACACAAGCCTAGGAGACCGGGTATATTATATTGTAAGGTTAGGGAAGGCGTGGGAAGCAGAAAAGAAGTGGCACACGAGGGCTTTAGTGGTAATGTGAGAGGAGGGAGGGAGGGGATGGGCAGGACTGGGTATCCAGCTGTCCGCCACCAGCAGCCAGCCCCTCACTCTCTCGAGTTTAAAAAATAGAGACATTAAGGAAAAGGGTAGTCTGTCCTATGTCGACATCTGAAGGTGTTGTTTCTAGCCTCCATAGTGGCGGAACATCAACACATTGAGAGGGTTTTCTAACACAGTGACAGAGCTTAAACAATGTCACAGCCTAATATCCAATTTCGGCTGTAGAAGTAAAAACACTCCAACATTCAGATACTGCCCATCACCCCTAATCGTTTAAAGTAAGAGGAAGAGTTTGGAACATGTTTCCTCTGCCCCGGTCGAGACGTTACTGGTCTTTACACTTAGGGGGTGTCTATTACTACCACCGGCGCTCATGTGCGCTCCCCCTCCCCCCAACACTTGCCAGTCATCAATCACCGAGTGTCTGTATTTTTCCTTGGGAAACTTGGAAAACATAAGTTGTATAAGCAGAGAAATCCATGCAACATTCCCAGATTAAGGAGGGCTTACATCAATCTGTTTACTTCGCGAGTTTAAAAAAAATCGTCGCCAATCAGACAGCCAACTCCTAAAAAAATCTAAATCCATAACAAAGGTTTTGTATCTCCTTGAGGGAAGAGTACCAGGGTCATAGCTGTACATTCGCCAATCTTGCACATCATCCGCTGTTATTCTTTTAACATTACATGAAAACGTCAATTTTTTAGACCCAAATATAATTTTTTAAATGTAAAGTTAGCCTTAGAGCGTCTTCATTATAAGTCACCAAATAATAATAGTGTTTTCTTCCACTCATTTCATCGTAGTTTGAATTTTTACTTTCCAAGAAACCGTTTTTTCAAAATATTCTATAAATCTCAACTCGGCAAAAATCAGAGGAACAATCTAACCATGAACGATCAATTGTCCCTGTCGCACCTTATTGTAGAGCTGTCAGACCGCGTCACCCTCACTCATCCTTCATTCGCTAGCCTTTAACTATGAGGTCGTCTCACATCAACAACTGGAATTAACTATGTCGAGCTGGGAGCTGGACACCAACAACGTGCCATTCAGTCTTAAAAAGTTTTATTCTTTGTACAGATAAAATGAGAGGACACGTTCCCTACATCTTTTCATTTTTTACTTGGTATAAAGACAAAATGAAGCATTAGACCATTATCAAGGCAGAATAATGAAACATATTTTACTACTGTCATGAGTTTTAACACAAGATCAGCATGGTTAACAGTCTCATTAATGGGTTAGCCAAGCCCTCCCACGCCCCCTCCCCTCATTTTCAGCGTGATTTATGTGTTAAATAAAAATGTTACGAGGTTATCGGGTAGGCTGCTCCATGGGTTACTTTCGGGTTATCTAGGTTATCTTGAGATGTTTTCGGGGCTTTAGTGTCCCCGCGGCCCGGTCCTCGACCAGGCCTCCACCCCCAGGAAGCAGCCCGTGACAGCTGACTAACTCCCAGGTACTTATTTACTGCTAGGTAACGGGCATTTAGGGTGAAAGAAACTTTGCCCATTTGTTTCGGCCTCGTGCGGGAATCGAACCCGCGCCACAGAATCACGAGTCCTGCGCGCTATCCACCAGGCTACGAGGCCCTGGGTAGGCTGCTCCATGGTTTACATTCGGTAGGCAGCTCCATGGAAGACTTTCAGGTAGACTATACTCACAACAGCACATGCTAACTGCATGAGGTGCACTAATCCTGCAGCACACCGCCCCCAGTTGGTAACCCCATCAGTAGGACCGCATCAAAGGACCAGATTATACTGGCTCGTTTAGGGGACAGTCATCTCTCATACCCCGCATCCCACCCACACCCCCTCATTCACCTGCCATCTCATCCATTACCTCTCAATTTCTTAAGTCATAGCCTCACCTTAGCTCTGTGAGTATTTTTCCTCGGGAAACTTAGAAAACATGACAGTTATATAAGCAGAGAAATCCATGTAACATTGTCCAGATTAAGGAGGGCTAACATTAATCTGTTTATTCCGCGAAAGAAAAAAAAACATCGTCGCCAATCAGACAGCCAGCACCTAAAACCTCAATCCAAGGAAAAACATTGTTGATGTATTTTTTTATTCAATGTAAACCTAAATACAGCAGCTTTTCACTATGTAGGTCAAATTCATCAAATGAGGGTACATGTTCACAACATCCCCCTCATTTTTTTTACTTGGTATAAAAGCCAAAATATAGCAAGGTAAAACATTGTTTTACATTGAGTAAAAAAACACAACACGACAAAATGTAGCAATAGCAAATAGCTGACTAGTCAAAACATACAACAGATTCATTTCATTCTCAGTTTTATACCATAGGATGTCTTTTTAGTTTCAAACAAAATACTTCCACCATCCTACATCTATATTGAGTGAGAAGGTGAACTGTAACAGACACTGTATCACGTTTTAAAAGGGTTTGAATAAGAGGAGTCATGTCCATAAAATACTTTACATTAACCAATATCTATGAGGAGGAGGAGGGGGTGTGATCACCACATACAAATTCCATGAAACACACTGTTAACAAGGCAAAACATAACAAAGACAAAATGTAGCAATACGCTATTAGATCGTCAAAAGATAAAAGCCTGTAAAATATTACATTATATGTTTTGACTAATAGCGTATTGCTACATTGGTCTATATATATTGCCTTGCCTTGCTAATAGTGTAATGCCGCATTTTTGTCTGGCTCACTTAGCACAAGTGAAGAAAAAAGTGTTGAAAAATTTGAAATATATAAAAGTCTGTGAAATATTACGTTATATCTATTTCAAATTTTTCAACGTTCTCTCTTCACTTGTGCTAAGTGAGCCAGACAAAAATGCGGCATTACACTATTAGCAAGGCAGGACAACACACAAAAGACAAATGTAGCAATTCGCTATTTTTTCTTCCAGCGAACAAGTTTCCTTTAAGCAGTTCAACACTTCAAACACTTTTTCCGTTTCAATACGTTGCTAACTTTCACCAGTCACCTGGCAGCATCCTTTCATCGTTCCTTAACTAAAATTATTCGTCAATCAGGTGAAAATAATCAAATTTACATTTATTAAACGGTCGTAACTTCAGTAAGCTTCATTCGACTTTTAAAATACTCAAGTACTGCATCGTTACATCATTTTTCTACCCTTTGTGTTAAATAAACAGTCTTTGCATTTCCTATCAATTCCTTTAAGAAACTGGTATGTGACGATAAGGCCTCCAGAGTTTTTATTTGTATTTTATGATGAATATAAATCACACCATCTCATTATTTCTGGATCTCCACTTTTTATACAGACAGATCAGGCTTTCATTCGTATCTACCGTATGAGTGTAGATTTAGTTTTTTAACAAAGGTGTACCACTAGTCCACGAACTAGTGGACTAGTGGTGACAAGATTTCTCAGTGTGTACAGTTTTAATTGAGTTCACAGTGAATTATTACGGTCGTGGTTATGTTTTATGAAGATCATTGCTTCTTATTTTTACCGATTTCACTGCGTCATACTTTTCAATCTTATATTTTTTTCAAATAAAGTTTACTTACCGTTTCCATCAGCATCGCTTCACAACACATATATATTAATCATGCTCGGATGGGGTGCATCTATCGAGGGCTGGGGTGGTTGTTGTTGGTAACTCGTTGGAACTAGTAGTTTAAGCCGTTTGGGTTTAAACTGTTAGTAGATAGTGGTATGGGAATTGATATGGAGAAAGGAGGTAATAAACGTACGTGTTGTGGGGAAAATTATCAGGGAAAGAGAATCCCGCTAAACACACACACCGAAACTACGACGTTGGTACAAGGTTGGAACAAGTTTTAACACCACCTAACCAGTTATAACAACCAATATAGCAAGTTGTAACAACGTTCTAATACGTCATAAACACGTTAAGCCAAGATGTAACAACTTTATTACAAGTTGTTTTAAGGGCCTCAAAATAACAATGCACTCAGGGTATATTACACTAACAGTAGAAGTCTAATCAACAATAAATGATTTAAATGCTCTTGTTTGCACAGAAAAAAATGGATATTGTGAGTTTACAATATCTACAAGTCAAGTTTTTTTTACTTGAGTTTAAGCAGGTTTACCGTGCATATTTTATGAGGCTCATGTTCTCTGGTAATGTGGAGGGTCAATGAACATTAATTCTGATCTCTTAGCCATGACTAGTGTCGCTGGGAGATTGAATTCCGTCGCGGATATTGTCCCGACACTGTGTGTGTGTGTGTGTGTGTGTGTGTGTGTGTGTGTGTGTGTGTGTGTGTGTGTGTGTGTGTGTGTGTGTGTGTGTGTGTGTGTGTGTCTAAAGCTATGATGAGCATAAAAAGTTGAGAGGTTAGTGTTCAAGTATAAATATGTTTTTGAGAAAGAGGACTTATGATACACACACCCGTGGTAATCATAAGCGGTACGTTTGAGTTGTGTACAAAATAATTTAAAACTAACTAAAAAATAATTTGTTGGCAAACAGTAATAACATTGTTAATACGAGGTCCTGAACTAGATACTGAAAGGGGAAACAACAAAAACCATGATATTGAAAAGAAACTAAACTGCAGTTGTAAAGAATTTGAAAGCTGATTAATATATATGTGTTGTGAAGCGATGCTGATGGAAACGGTAAGTAAACTTTATTTGAAAAAAATATAAGATTGAAAAGTATGACGCAGTGAAATCGGTAAAAATAAGAAGCAATGATCTTCATAAAACATAACCACGACCGTAATAATTCACTGTGAACTCAATTAAAACTGTACACACTGAGAAATCTTGTCACCACTAGTCCACTAGTTCGTGGACTAGTGGTACACCTTTGTTAAAAACTAAATCTACACTCATACGGTAGATACGAATGAAAGCCTGATCTGTCTGTATAAAAAGTGGAGATCCAGAAATAATGAGATGGTGTGATTTATATTCATCATAAAATACAAATAAAAACTCTGGAGGCCTTATCGTCACATACCAGTTTCTTAAAGGAATTGATAGGAAATGCAAAGACTGTTTATTTAACACAAAGGGTAGAAAAATGATGTAACGATGCAGTACTTGAGTATTTTAAAAGTCGAATGAAGCTTACTGAAGTTACGACCGTTTAATAAATGTAAATTTGATTATTTTCACCTGATTGACGAATAATTTTAGTTAAGGAACGATGAAAGGATGCTGCCAGGTGACTGGTGAAAGTTAGCAACGTATTGAAACGGAAAAAGTGTTTGAAGTGTTGAACTGCTTAAAGGAAACTTGTTCGCTGGAAGAAAAAATAGCGAATTGCTACATTTGTCTTTTGTGTGTTGTCCTGCCTTGCTAATAGTGTAATGCCGCATTTTTGTCTGGCTCACTTAGCACAAGTGAAGAGAGAACGTTGAAAAATTTGAAATAGATATAACGTAATATTTCACAGACTTTTATATATTTCAAATTTTTCAACACTTTTTTCTTCACTTGTGCTAAGTGAGCCAGACAAAAATGCGGCATTACACTATTAGCAAGGCAAGGCAATATATATAGACCAATGTAGCAATACGCTATTAGTCAAAACATATAATGTAATATTTTACAGGCTTTATCTTTTGACGATCTAATAGCGTATTGCTACATTTTGTCTTTGTTATGTTTTGCCTTGTTAACAGTGTGTTTCATGGAATTTGTATGTGGTGATCACACCCCCTCCTCCTCCTCATAGATATTGGTTAATGTAAAGTATTTTTATGGAACATGACTCCTCTTATTCAAACCCTTTTAAAACGTGATACAGTGTCTGTTACAGTTCACCTTCTCACTCAATATAGATGTAGGATGGTGGAAGTATTTTGTTTGAAACTAAAAAGACATCCTATGGTATAAAACTGAGAATGAAATGAATCTGTTGTATGTTTTGACTAGTCAGCTATTTGCTATTGCTACATTTGTCGTGTTGTGTTTTTTTTACTCAATGTAAAACAATGTTTTACCTTGCTATATTTTGGCTTTTATACCAAGTAAAAAAAATGAGGGGGATGTTGTGAACATGTACCCTCATTTGATGAATTTGACCTACATAGTGAAAAGCTGCTGTATTTAGGTTTACATTGAATAAAAAAAATACATCAACAATGTTTTTCCTTGGATTGAGGTTTTAGGTGCTGGCTGTCTGATTGGCGACGATGTTTTTTTTTCTTTCGCGGAATAAACAGATTAATGTTAGCCCTCCTTAATCTGGACAATGTTACATGGATTTCTCTGCTTATATAACTGTCATGTTTTCTAAGTTTCCCGAGGAAAAATACTCACAGAGCTAAGGTGAGGCTATGACTTAAGAAATTGAGAGGTAATGGATGAGATGGCAGGTGAATGAGGGGGGGTGTGGGTGGGATGCGGGGTATGAGAGATGACTGTCCCCTAAACGAGCCAGTATAATCTGGTCCTTTGATGCGGTCCTACTGATGGGGTTACCAACTGGGGGCGGTGTGCTGCAGGATTAGTGCACCTCATGCAGTTAGCATGTGCTGTTGTGAGTATAGTCTACCATGCGAAATTCTGAGATTTGAAGGCAAAATCACATATCGTGATACTACATGAAATAGAGTCGAAATATTGGTAAAAGTAAATATATATACGTAGTATCAAACTAATGAAAAACGTGAAAAAAGTCACTATTTATCCATATTTGAGGATTTTAACTTCAAATCATAGAGCGAGGTTTCGTATTATTTAGATCCAAGAAAAGACATGACAATGTTGTTTCCAATACAAATTATAAAAATCAATGTGTTTTCATTAGAATTAACTAAAATGTTCCTGATTTTCCGTTTATATTACCGAGGGAAGATGTACACGTAAAACCGCTCTAATCCGGCTGAAACGTCGATATATGCAATAAAAACCGAACTTCTCCCCTTTTCAATATATTACTCAGTATTTTAACGAGAAACAAATAGATGATTGAAAATGAAGTATTTAAGTTATTATCTAATCAATTATGAGTTTGCATCATTTTTATCGTATATATATGAATTAATACCCATAGACTGTAAATTCACAAAAACGTAGAAAACGGCAAAATATTGCCTAATTCGATGATATTTTGTTTAAGTCACATAAAGGAAAAGGGGATGATAAACGTCAAAATATTGCTAAATTCGATGATTTTTCGTACGAAACAAAATTCAAGAAAACTTGCTTAAAATGCAATATTATGCGAATTTCTGAGATTTGAAGGCCAAATCACATATCGTGATACTACATGAAATAGAATCGAAATATTGGTAAAAAATGAATATATTTAAGTAGTATCAAACTACATGAAAAACGTGAAAAAAGTCACTATTTAACCATATTTGAGGATTTTAACTTCAAATCATAGAGCGAGGTTTCGTATTATTTAGATCCAAGAAAAGACATATGACAATGTTGTTTCCAATACAAATTATAAAAATCAATGTGTTTTCATTAGAATTAACTAAAATGTTCCTGATTTTCCGTTTATATTACCGAGGGAAGATGTACACGTAAAACCGCTCTAATCCGGCTGGAACGTCGATATATGCAATAAAAACCGAACTTCTCCCCTTTTCATTATCTTACTCAGTATTTTAACGAGAAACAAATAGATGATTGAAAATGAAGTATTTAAGGTTATTATCTAATCAATTATGTGTTTGCATCATTTATATCGTATATATATGAATTAATACCCATAGACTGAAAATTCACAAAAACGTGGAAAACGGCAAAATATTGCCTAATTCGATGATATTTTGTTTAAGTCACATAAAGGAAAAGGGGATGATAAACGTCAAAATATTGCTAAATTCGATGATTATTCGTACGAAACAAAAGGCAAGAAAACTTGCTTAAAATGCAATATTATGCGAAATTCTGAGATTTGAAGGCCAAATCACATATTGTGATACTACATGAAATAGAATCGAAATATTGGTAAAAATGAATGTATTTACGTAGTATCAAACTACATGAAAAACTTGAAAAAAAGTCACAATTTAACCATATTTGAGGATTTTAACTTCAAATCATAGAGCTAGGTTTCGTATTATTTAGATCCAAGAAAAGACATATGACAATGTTGTTTCCAATACAAATGATAAAAATCAATGTATTTTCATTAGTATTAACTAAAATGTTCCTGATTTTCCGTTTATATTAACGATGGAAGATGTACACGAAAATCGCTCTATTCCGGCTGAAACGTCGATATATGCAATAAAAACAGAACTTCTCCCCTTTTCAATATCTTACTCAGTATTTTAACGAGAAACAAATAGTTGATTGAAAATGAAGTATTTAAGGTTATTATCTAATGTATTATGTGTTTGCGTCATTTTTATCGTATATATAATGAATGAATACCCATAGACTGAAAATTCACAAAAACGTGGAAAAACGGCAAAATATTGCCTAATTCGATGATATTTTGTTTAAATCAAATAAAGGAAAAGGGGATGATAAACGCCAAATATTGCTAAATTCGATGATTTTTCGTACGAAACAAAATGCAAGAAAACTTGCTTAAAATGCAATATTATGCGAAATTCTGAGATTTGAAGGCCAAATCACATATCGTGATACTACATGAAATAGAATCGAAATATTGGTAAAAATGAATATATTTACGTAATATCAAACTACATGAAAAAACGTGAAAAAGTCAATATTTAACCATATTTGAGGATTTTAACTTCAAATCATAGAGCGAGGTTTCGTATTATTTAGATCCAAGAAAAGACATATGACAATGTTGTTTCCAATACAAATGATAAAAATCAATGTATTTTCATTAGTATTAACTAAAATGTTCCTGATTTTCCGTTTATATTACCGATGGAAGATGTACACGAAAATCGCTCTATTCCGGCTGAAACGTCGATATATGCAATAAAAACAGAACTTCTCCCCTTTTCAATATCTTACTCAGTATTTTAATGAGAAACAAATAGTTGATTGAAAATGAAGTATTTAAGGTTATTATCTAATGTATTATGTGTTTGCGTCATTTTTATCGTATATATATTGAATTAATACCCATAGACTGAAAATTCACAAAAACGTGGAAAAACGGCAAAATATTGCCTAATTCGATGATATTTTGTTTAAGTCACATAAAGGAAAAGGGGATGATAAACGTCAAAATATTGCTAAAATCGATGATTTTTCGTACGAAACAAAATGCAAGAAAACTTGCTTAAAATGCAATATTATGCGAAATTCTGAGATTTGAAGGCAAAATCACATATCGTGATACTACATGAAATAGAATCGAAATATTGGTAAAAATGAATATATTTACGTAATATCAAACTACATGAAAAACGTGAAAAAGTCAATATTTAACCATATTTGATGATTTTAACTTCAAATCATAGAGCGAGGTTTCGTATTATTTAGATCCAAGAAAAGACATATGACAATGTTGTTTCCAATACAAATGATAAAAATCAATGTATTTTCATTAGTATTAACAAAAATGTTCCTGATTTTTCGTTTATATTACCGATGGAAGATGTACACGAAAATCGCTCTATTCCGGCTGAAACGTCGATATATGCAATAAAAACAGAACTTCTCCCCTTTTCAATATAATACTCAGTATTTTAACGAGAAATAAATAGTTGATTGAAAATGAAGTATTTAAGGTTATTATCTAATGTATTATGTGTTTGCGTCATTTTTATCGTATATATAATGAATTAATACCCATAGACTGAAAATTCACAAACACGTGGAAAAACGGCAAAATATTGCCTAATTCGATGATATTTTGTTTAAATCAAATAAAGGAAAAGGGGATGATAAACGCCAAATATTGCTAAATTCGATGATTTTTCGTACGAAACAAAATGCAAGAAAACTTGCTTAAAATGCAATATTATGCGAAATTCTGAGATTTGAAGGCCAAATCACATATCGTGATACGACATGAAATAGTATCGAAATATTGGTAAAAATGAATATATTTACGTAATATCAAACTACATGAAAAAAGTGAAAAAAGTCAATATTTAACCATATTCGAGGATTTTAACTTCAAATCATAGAGCGAGGTTTCGTATTATTTAGATCCAAGAATAGACATATGACAATGTTGTTTCCAATACAAATGATAAAAATCAATGTGTTTTCATTAGAATTAACTAAAATGTTCCTGATTTTCCGTTTATATTACCTAGGGAAGATGTACACGTAAAACCGCTCTAATCCGGCTGAAACGTCGATATATGCAATAAAAACCGAACTTCTCCCCTTTTCATTATCTTACTCAGTATTTTAACGAGAAACAAATAGATGATTGAAAATGAAGTATTTAAGTTATTATCAAAACAATTATGTGTTTCCATCATTTTTATCGTATATATATGAATTAATACCCATAGACTGTAAATTCACAAAAACGTAGGAAACGGCAAAATATTGCCTAATTCGATGATATTTTGTTTAAATCACATAAAGGAAAAGGGGATGATAAACGTCAAAATATTGCTAAATTCGATGATTTTTCGTACGAAACAAAATGCAAGAAAACTTGCTTAAAATGCAATATTATGCGAAATTCTGAGATTTGAAGGCCAAATCACATATCGTAATACTACATGAAATAGAATCGAAATATTGGTAAAAATGAATATATTTACGTAATATCAAACTACATGAAAAACGTGAAAAAGTCAATATATAACCATATTTGATGATTTTAACTTCAAATCATAGAGCGAGGTTTCGTATTATTTAGATCCAAGAAAAGACATATGACAATGTTGTTTCCAATACAAATGATAAAAATCAATGTATTTTCATTAGTATTAACTAAAATGTTCCTGATTTTCCGTTTATATTACCGATGGAAGATGTATACGAAAATCGCTCTATTCCGGCTGAAACGTCGATATATGCAATAAAAACTGAACTTCTCCCCTTTTCAATATCTTACTCAGTATTTTAATGAGAAACAAATAGTTGATTGAAAATGAAGTATTTAAGGTTATTATCTAATGTATTATGTGTTTGCGTCATTTTTATCGTATATATAATGAATTAATACCCATAGACTGAAAATTCACAAACACGTGGAAAAACGGCAAAATATTGCCTAATTCGATGATATTTTGTTTAAATCAAATAAAGGAAAAGGGGATGATAAACGCCAAATATTGCTAAATTCGATGATTTTTCGTACGAAACAAAATGCAAGAAAACTTGCTTAAAATGCAATATTATGCGAAATTCTGAGATTTGAAGGCCAAATCACATATCGTGATACGACATGAAATAGTATCGAAATATTGGTAAAAATGAATATATTTACGTAATATCAAACTACATGAAAAAAGTGAAAAAAGTCAATATTTAACCATATTCGAGGATTTTAACTTCAAATCATAGAGCGAGGTTTCGTATTATTTAGATCCAAGAATAGACATATGACAATGTTGTTTCCAATACAAATGATAAAAATCAATGTGTTTTCATTAGAATTAACTAAAATGTTCCTGATTTTCCGTTTATATTACCTAGGGAAGATGTACACGTAAAACCGCTCTAATCCGGCTGAAACGTCGATATATGCAATAAAAACCGAACTTCTCCCCTTTTCATTATCTTACTCAGTATTTTAACGAGAAACAAATAGATGATTGAAAATGAAGTATTTAAGTTATTATCAAAACAATTATGTGTTTCCATCATTTTTATCGTATATATATGAATTAATACCCATAGACTGTAAATTCACAAAAACGTAGGAAACGGCAAAATATTGCCTAATTCGATGATATTTTGTTTAAATCACATAAAGGAAAAGGGGATGATAAACGTCAAAATATTGCTAAATTCGATGATTTTTCGTACGAAACAAAATGCAAGAAAACTTGCTTAAAATGCAATATTATGCGAAATTCTGAGATTTGAAGGCCAAATCACATATCGTAATACTACATGAAATAGAATCGAAATATTGGTAAAAATGAATATATTTACGTAATATCAAACTACATGAAAAACGTGAAAAAGTCAATATATAACCATATTTGATGATTTTAACTTCAAATCATAGAGCGAGGTTTCGTATTATTTAGATCCAAGAAAAGACATATGACAATGTTGTTTCCAATACAAATGATAAAAATCAATGTATTTTCATTAGTATTAACTAAAATGTTCCTGATTTTCCGTTTATATTACCGATGGAAGATGTATACGAAAATCGCTCTATTCCGGCTGAAACGTCGATATATGCAATAAAAACTGAACTTCTCCCCTTTTCAATATCTTACTCAGTATTTTAATGAGAAACAAATAGTTGATTGAAAATGAAGTATTTAAGGTTATTATCTAATGTATTATGTGTTTGCGTCATTTTTATCGTATATATAATGAATTAATACCCATAGACTGAAAATTCACAAAAACGTGGAAAAACGGCAAAATATTGCCTAATTCGATGATATTTTGTTTAAATCAAATAAAGGAAAAGGGGATGATAAACGCCAAATATTGCTAAATTCGATGATTTTACGTACGAAACAAAATGCAAGAAAACTTGCTTAAAATGCAATACTATGCGAAATTCTGAGATTTGAAGGAAAAATCACATATCGTGATACGACATGAAATAGTATCGAAATATTGGTAAAAATGAATATATTTACGTAATATCAAACTATATGAAAAAAGTGAAAAAAGTCAATATTTAACCATATTTGAGGATTTTAACTTCAAATCATAGAGCGAGGTTTCGTATTATTTATATCCAAGAATAGACATATGACAATGTTGTTTCCAATACAAATGATAAAAATCAATGTGTTTTCATTAGAATTAACTAAAATGTTCCTGATTTTCCGTTTATGTTACCTAGGGAAGATGTACACGTAAAACCGCTCTAATCCGGCTGAAACGTCGATATATGCAATAAAAACCGAACTTCTCCCCTTTTCAATATCTTACTCAGTATTTTAACGAGAAACAAATAGATGATTGAAAATGAAGTATTTAAGTTAGTATCTAATCAATTATGTGTTTGCATCATTTTTATCGTATATATTTGAATTAATACCCATAGACTGTAAATTCACAAAAACGTAGAAAACGGCAAAATATTGCCTAATTCGATGATATTTTGTTTAAATCAAATAAAGGAAAAGGGGATGATTAACGTCAAAATATTGCTAAATTCGATGATTTTTCGTACCAAACAAAATGCAAGAAAACTTGCTTAAAATGCAATATTATGCGAAATTCTGAGATTTGAAGGCAAAATCACATATCGTGATACTACATGAAATAGAGTCGAAATATTGGTAAAAGTGAATATATATACGTAGTATCAAACTAATGAAAAACGTGAAAAAAGTCACTATTTATCCATATTTGAGGATTTTATCTTCAAATCATAGAGCGAGGTTTCGTATTATTTAGATCCAAGAAAAGACATATGACAATGTTGTTTCCAATACAAATTATAAAAATCAATGTGTTTTCATTAGAATTAACTAAAATGTTCCTGATTTTCCGTTTATATTACCGAGGGAAGATGTACACGTAAAACCGCTCTAATCCGGCTGAAACGTCGATATATGCAATAAAAACCGAACTTCTCCCCTTTTCAATATATTACTCAGTATTTTAACGAGAAACAAATAGATGATTGAAAATGAAGTATTTAAGTTATTATCTAATCAATTATGTGTTTGCATTATTTTTATCGTATATATATGAATTAATACCCATAGACTGAAAATTCACAAAAACGTGGAAAACGGCAAAATATTGCCTAATTCGATGATATTTTGTTTAAGTCACATAAAGGAAAAGGGGATGATGAACGTCAAAATATTGCTAAATTCGATGATTTTTCGTACGAAACAAAAGGCAAGAAAACTTGCTTAAAATGCAATATTATGCGAAATTCTGAGATTTGAAGGCCAAATCACATATTGTGATACTACATGAAATAGAATCGAAATATTGGTAAAAATGAATGTATTTACGTAGTATCAAACTACATGAAAAACTTGAAAAAAAGTCACTATTTAACCATATTTGAGGATTTCAACTTCAAATCATAGAGCGAGGTTTCGTATTATTTAGATCCAAGAAAAGACATATGACAATGTTGTTTCCAATACAAATGATAAAAATCAATGTATTTTCATTAGTATTAACTAAAATGTTCCTGATTTTCCGTTTGTATTAACGATGGAAGATGTACACGAAAATCGCTCTATTCCGGCTGAAACGTCGATATATGCAATAAAAACAGAACTTCTCCCCTTTTCAATATCTTACTCAGTATTTTAACGAGAAACAAATAGTTGATTGAAAATGAAGTATTTAAGGTTATTATCTAATGTATTATGTGTTTGCGTCATTTTTATCGTATATATAATGAATGAATACCCATAGACTGAAAATTCACAAAAACGTGGAAAAACGGCAAAATATTGCCTAATTCGATGATATTTTGTTTAAATCAAATAAAGGAAAAGGGGATGATAAACGCCAAATATTGCTAAATTCGATGATTTTACGTACGAAACAAAATGCAAGAAAACTTGCTTAAAATGCAATACTATGCGAAATTCTGAGATTTGAAGGAAAAATCACATATCGTGATACGACATGAAATAGTATCGAAATATTGGTAAAAATGAATATATTTACGTAATATCAAACTATATGAAAAAAGTGAAAAAAGTCAATATTTAACCATATTTGAGGATTTTAACTTCAAATCATAGAGCGAGGTTTCGTATTATTTATATCCAAGAATAGACATATGACAATGTTGTTTCCAATACAAATGATAAAAATCAATGTGTTTCATTAGAATTAACTAAAATGTTCCTGATTTTCCGTTTATGTTACCTAGGGAAGATGTACACGTAAAACCGCTCTAATCCGGCTGAAACGTCGATATATGCAATAAAAACCGAACTTCTCCCCTTTTCAATATCTTACTCAGTATTTTAACGAGAAACAAATAGATGATTGAAAATGAAGTATTTAAGTTAGTATCTAATCAATTATGTGTTTGCATCATTTTTATCGTATATATTTGAATTAATACCCATAGACTGTAAATTCACAAAAACGTAGAAAACGGCAAAATATTGCCTAATTCGATGATATTTTGTTTAAATCAAATAAAGGAAAAGGGGATGATTAACGTCAAAATATTGCTAAATTCGATGATTTTTCGTACCAAACAAAATGCAAGAAAACTTGCTTAAAATGCAATATTATGCGAAATTCTGAGATTTGAAGGCAAAATCACATATCGTGATACTACATGAAATAGAGTCGAAATATTGGTAAAAGTGAATATATATACGTAGTATCAAACTAATGAAAAACGTGAAAAAAGTCACTATTTATCCATATTTGAGGATTTTATCTTCAAATCATAGAGCGAGGTTTCGTATTATTTAGATCCAAGAAAAGACATATGACAATGTTGTTTCCAATACAAATTATAAAAATCAATGTGTTTTCATTAGAATTAACTAAAATGTTCCTGATTTTCCGTTTATATTACCGAGGGAAGATGTACACGTAAAACCGCTCTAATCCGGCAGAAACGTCGATATATGCAATAAAAACCGAACTTCTCCCCTTTTCAATATATTACTCAGTATTTTAACGAGAAACAAATAGATGATTGAAAATGAAGTATTTAAGTTATTATCTAATCAATTATGTGTTTGCATTATTTTTATCGTATATATATGAATTAATACCCATAGACTGAAAATTCACAAAAACGTGGAAAACGGCAAAATATTGCCTAATTCGATGATATTTTGTTTAAGTCACATAAAGGAAAAGGGGATGATGAACGTCAAAATATTGCTAAATTCGATGATTTTTCGTACGAAACAAAAGGCAAGAAAACTTGCTTAAAATGCAATATTATGCGAAATTCTGAGATTTGAAGGCCAAATCACATATTGTGATACTACATGAAATAGAATCGAAATATTGGTAAAAATGAATGTATTTACGTAGTATCAAACTACATGAAAAACTTGAAAAAAAGTCACTATTTAACCATATTTGAGGATTTCAACTTCAAAACATAGAGCGAGGTTTCGTATTATTTAGATCCAAGAAAAGACATATGACAATGTTGTTTCCAATACAAATGATAAAAATCAATGTATTTTCATTAGTATTAACTAAAATGTTCCTGATTTTCCGTTTGTATTAACGATGGAAGATGTACACGAAAATCGCTCTATTCCGGCTGAAACGTCGATATATGCAATAAAAACAGAACTTCTCCCCTTTTCAATATCTTACTCAGTATTTTAACGAGAAACAAATAGTTGATTGAAAATGAAGTATTTAAGGTTATTATCTAATGTATTATGTGTTTGCGTCATTTTTATCGTATATATAATGAATGAATACCCATAGACTGAAAATTCATAAAAACGTGGAAAAACGGCAAAATATTGCCTAATTCGATGATATTTTGTTTAAATCAAATAAAGGAAAAGGGGATGATAAACGCCAAATATTGCTAAATTCGATGATTTTTCGTACGAAACAAAATGCAAGAAAACTTGCTTAAAATGCAATATTATGCGAAATTCTGAGATTTGAAGGCCAAATCACATATCGTGATACTACATGAAATAGAATCGAAATATTGGTAAAAATGAATATATTTACGTAATATCAAACTACATGAAAAACGTGAAAAAGTCAATATTTAACCATATTTGAGGATTTTAACTTCAAATCATAGAGCGAGGTTTCGTATTATTTAGATCCAAGAAAAGACATATGACAATGTTGTTTCCAATACAAATGATAAAAATCAATGTATTTTCATTAGTATTAACTAAAATGTTCCTGATTTTCCGTTTATATTACCGATGGAAGATGTACACGAAAATCGCTCTATTCCGGCTGAAACGTCGATATATGCAATAAAAACAGAACTTCTCCCCTTTTCAATATCTTACTCAGTATTTTAATGAGAAACAAATAGTTGATTGAAAATGAAGTATTTAAGGTTATTATCTAATGTATTATGTGTTTGCGTCATTTTTATCGTATATATAATGAATTAATACCCATAGACTGAAAATTCACAAAAACGTGGAAAAACGGCAAAATATTGCCTAATTCGATGATATTTTGTTTAAGTCACATAAAGGAAAAGGGGATGATAAACGTCAAAATATTGCTAAAATCGATGATTTTTCGTACGAAACAAAATGCAAGAAAACTTGCTTAAAATGCAATATTATGCGAAATTCTGAGATTTGAAGGCAAAATCACATATCGTGATACTACATGAAATAGAATCGAAATATTGGTAAAAATGAATATATTTACGTAATATCAAACTACATGAAAAACGTGAAAAAGTCAATATTTAACCATATTTGATGATTTTAACTTCAAATCATAGAGCGAGGTTTCGTATTATTTAGATCCAAGAAAAGACATATGACAATGTTGTTTCCAATACAAATTAATTAAAATCAATGTATTTTCATTAGTATTAACTAAAATGTTCCTGATTTTCCGTTTATATTACGGATGGAAGATGTACACGAAAATCGCTCTATTCCGGCTGAAACGTCGATATATGCAATAAAAACAGAACTTCTCCCCTTTTCAATATAATACTCAGTATTTTAACGAGAAATAAATAGAGATTGAAAATGAAGTATTTAAGGTTATTATCTAATGTATTATGTGTTTGCGTCATTTTTATCGTATATATAATGAATTAATACCCATAGACTGAAAATTCACAAACACGTTGAAAAACGGCAAAATATTGCCTAATTCGATGATATTTTGTTTAAATCAAATAAAGGAAAAGGGGATGATAAACGCCAAATATTGCTAAATTCGATGATTTTTCGTACGAAACAAAATGCAAGAAAACTTGCTTAAAATGCAATATTATGCGAAATTCTGAGATTTGAAGGCCAAATCACATATCGTGATACGACATGAAATAGTATCGAAATATTGGTAAAAATGAATATATTTACGTAATATCAAACTACATGAAAAAAGTGAAAAAAGTCAATATTTAACCATATTCGAGGATTTTAACTTCAAATCATAGAGCGAGGTTTCGTATTATTTAGATCCAAGAATAGACATATGACAATGTTGTTTCCAATACAAATGATAAAAATCAATGTGTTTTCATTAGAATTAACTAAAATGTTACTGATTTTCCGTTTATATTACCTAGGGAAGTTGTACACGTAAAACCGCTCTAATCCGGCTGAAACGTCGATATATGCAATAAAAACCGAACTTCTCCCCTTTTCATTATCTTACTCAGTATTTTAACGAGAAACAAATAGATGATTGAAAATTAAGTATTTAAGGTTATTATCTAATCAATTATGTGTTTGCATCATTTTTATCGTATATATATGAATTAATACCCATAGACTGAAAATTCACAAAAACGTGGAAAACGGCAAAATATTGCCTAATTCGATGATATTTTGTTTAAGTCACATAAAGGAAAAGGGGATGATAAACGTCAAAATATTGCTAAATTCGATGATTTTTCGTACGAAACAAAAGGCTAGAAAACTTGCTTAAAATGCAATATTATGCGAAATTCTGAGATTTGAAGGCCAAATCACATATTGTGATACTACATGAAATAGAATCGAAATATTGGTAAAAATGAATGTATTTACGTAGTATCAAACTACATGAAAAACTTGAAAAAAAGTCACTATTTAACCATATTTGAGGATTTCAACTTCAAATCATAGAGCGAGGTTTCGTATTATTTAGATCCAAGAAAAGACATATGACAATGTTGTTTCCAATACAAATGATAAAAATCAATGTATTTTCATTAGTATTAACTAAAATGTTCCTGATTTTCCGTTTATATTAACGATGGAAGATGTACACGAAAATCGCTCTATTCCGGCTGAAACGTCGATATATGCAATAAAAACAGAACTTCTCCCCTTTTCAATATCTTACTCAGTATTTTAATGAGAAACAAATAGTTGATTGAAAATGAAGTATTTAAGGTTATTATCTAATGTATTATGTGTTTGCGTCATTTTTATCGTATATATAATGAATTAATACCCATAGACTGAAAATTCACAAAAACGTGGAAAAACGGCAAAATATTGCCTAATTCGATGATATTTTGTTTATGTCACATAAAGGAAAAGGGGATGATAAACGTCAAAATATTGCTAAAATCGATGATTTTTCGTACGAAACAAAATGCAAGAAAACTTGCTTAAAATGCAATATTATGCGAAATTCTGAGATTTGAAGGCAAAATCACATATCGTGATACTACATGAAATAGAATCGAAATATTGGTAAAAATGAATATATTTACGTAATATCAAACTACATGAAAAACGTGAAAAAGTCAATATTTAACCATATTTGATGATTTTAACTTCAAATCATAGAGCGAGGTTTCGTATTATTTAGATCCAAGAAAAGACATATGGCAATGTTGTTTCCAATACAAATGATAAAAATCAATGTATTTTCATTAGTATTAACTAAAATGTTCCTGATTTTCCGTTTATATTACGGATGGAAGATGTACACGAAAATCGCTCTATTCCGGCTGAAACGTCGATATATGCAATAAAAACAGAACTTCTCCCCTTTTCAATATAATACTCAGTATTTTAACGAGAAATAAATAGTTGATTGAAAATGAAGTATTTAAGGTTATTATCTAATGTATTATGTGTTTGCGTCATTTTTATCGTATATATAATGAATTAATACCCATAGACTGAAAATTCACAAACACGTGGAAAAACGGCAAAATATTGCCTAATTCGATAATATTTTGTTTAAATCAAATAAAGGAAAAGGGGATGATAAACGCCAAATATTGCTAAATTCGATGATTTTTCGTACGAAACAAAATGCAAGAAAACTTGCTTAAAATGCAATATTATGCGAAATTCTGAGATTTGAAGGCCAAATCACATATCGTGATACTACATGAAATAGAATCGAAATATTGGTAAAAATGAATATATTTACGTAATATCAAACTACATGAAAAACGTGAAAAAGTCAATATATAACCATATTTGATGATTTTAACTTCAAATCATAGAGCGAGGTTTCGTATTATTTAGATCCAAGAAAAGACATATGACAATGTTGTTTCCAATACAAATGATAAAAATCAATGTATTTTCATTAGTATTAACTAAAATGTTCCTGATTTTCCGTTTATATTACCGATGGAAGATGTACACGAAAATCGCTCTATTCCGGCTGAAACGTCGATATATGCAATAAAAACAGAACTTCTCCCCTTTTCAATATCTTACTCAGTATTTTAATGAGAAACAAATAGTTGATTGAAAATGAAGTATTTAAGGTTATTATCTAATGTATTATGTGTTTGCGTCATTTTTATCGTATATATAATGAATTAATACCCATAGACTGAAAATTCACAAAAACGTGGAAAAACGGCAAAATATTGTCTAATTCGATGATATTTTGTTTAAATCAAATAAAGGAAAAGGGGATGATAAACGCCAAATATTGCTAAATTCGATGATTTTACGTACGAAACAAAATGCAAGAAAACTTGCTTAAAATGCAATATTATGCGAAATTCTGAGATTTGAAGGAAAAATCACATATCGTGATACGACATGAAATAGTATCGAAATATTGGTAAAAATGAATATATTTACGTAATATCAAACTACATGAAAAAAGTGAAAAAAGTCAATATTTAACCATATTTGAGGATTTTAACTTCAAATCATAGAGCGAGGTTTCGTATTATTTAGATCCAAGAATAGACATATGACAATGTTGTTTCCAATACAAATGATAAAAATCAATGTGTTTTCATTAGAATTAACTAAAATGTTCCTGATTTTCCGTTTATGTTACCTAGGGAAGATGTACACGTAAAACCGCTCTAATCCGGCTGAAACGTCGATATATGTAATAAAAACCGAACTTCTCCCCTTTTCAATATCTTACTCAGTATTTTAATGAGAAACAAATAGTTGATTGAAAATGAAGTATTTAAGGTTATTATCTAATGTATTATGTGTTTGCGTCATTTTTATCGTATATATAATGAATTAATACCCATAGACTGAAAATTCACAAAAACGTGGAAAAACGGCAAAATATTGTCTAATTCGATGATATTTTGTTTAAATCAGATAAAGGAAAAGGGGATGATAAACGCCAAATATTGCTAAATTCGATGATTTTACGTACGAAACAAAATGCAAGAAAACTTGCTTAAAATGCAATAGTATGCGAAATTCTGAGATTTGAAGGAAAAATCACATATCGTGATACGACATGAAATAGTATCGAAATATTGGTAAAAATGAATATATTTACGTAATATCAAACTACATGAAAAAAGTGAAAAAAGTCAATATTTAACCATATTCGAGGATTTTAACTTCAAATCATAGAGCGAGGTTTCGTATTATTTAGATCCAAGAATAGACATATGACAATGTTGTTTCCAATACAAATGATAAAAATCAATGTGTTTTCATTAGAATTAACTAAAATGTTACTGATTTTCCGTTTATATTACCTAGGGAAGTTGTACACGTAAAACCGCTCTAATCCGGCTGAAACGTCGATATATGCAATAAAAACCGAACTTCTCCCCTTTTCATTATCTTACTCAGTATTTTAACGAGAAACAAATAGATGATTGAAAATGAAGTATTTAAGTTATTATCAAATCAATTATGTGTTTCCATCATTTTTATTGTATATATATGAATTAATACCCATAGACTGTAAATTCACAAAAACGTAGGAAACGGCAAAATATTGCCTAATTCGATGATATTTTGTTTAAGTCACATAAAGGAAAAGGGGATGATAAACGTCAAAATATTGCTAAATTCGATGATTTTTCGTACGAAACAAAATGCAAGAAAACTTGCTTAAAATGCAATATTATGCGAAATTCTGAGATTTGAAGGCCAAATCACATATCGTGATACTACATGAAATAGAATCGAAATATTGGTAAAAATGAATATATTTACGTAATATCAAACTACATGAAAAACGTGAAAAAGTCAATATATAACCATATTTGATGATTTTAACTTCAAATCATAGAGCGAGGTTTCGTATTATTTAGATCCAAGAAAAGACATATGACAATGTTGTTTCCAATACAAATGATAAAAATCAATGTATTTTCATTAGTATTAACTAAAATGTTCCTGATTTTCCGTTTATATTACCGATGGAAGATGTACACGAAAATCGCTCTATTCCGGCTGAAACGTCGATATATGCAATAAAAACAGAACTTCTCCCCTTTTCAATATCTTACTCAGTATTTTAATGAGAAACAAATAGTTGATTGAAAATGAAGTATTTAAGGTTATTATCTAATGTATTATGTGTTTGCGTCATTTTTATCGTATATATAATGAATTAATACCCATAGACTGAAAATTCACAAAAACGTGGAAAAACGGCAAAATATTGTCTAATTCGATGATATTTTGTTTAAATCAAATAAAGGAAAAGGGGATGATAAACGCCAAATATTGCTAAATTCGATGATTTTACGTACGAAACAAAATGCAAGAAAACTTGCTTAAAATGCAATATTATGCGAAATTCTGAGATTTGAAGGAAAAATCACATATCGTGATACGACATGAAATAGTATCGAAATATTGGTAAAAATGAATATATTTACGTAATATCAAACTACATGAAAAAAGTGAAAAAAGTCAATATTTAACCATATTTGAGGATTTTAACTTCAAATCATAGAGCGAGGTTTCGTATTATTTAGATCCAAGAATAGACATATGACAATGTTGTTTCCAATACAAATGATAAAAATCAATGTGTTTTCATTAGAATTAACTAAAATGTTCCTGATTTTCCGTTTATGTTACCTAGGGAAGATGTACACGTAAAACCGCTCTAATCCGGCTGAAACGTCGATATATGTAATAAAAACCGAACTTCTCCCCTTTTCAATATATTACTCAGTATTTTAACGAGAAACAAATAGATGATTGAAAATGAAGTATTTAAGTTATTATCTAATCAATTATGTGTTTGCATCATTTTTATCGTATATATATGAAATAATACCCATAGACTGTAAATTCACAAAAACGTAGAAAACGGCAAAATATTGCCTAATTCGATGATATTTTGTTTAAGTCACATAAAGGAAAAGGGGATGATAAACGTCAAAATATTGCTAAATTCGATGATTTTTCGTACGAAACAAAATGCAAGAAAACTTCCTTAAAATGCAATATTATGCGAAATTCTGAGATTTGAAGGCCAAATCACATATCGTGATACTACATGAAATAGAATCGAAATATTGGTAAAAATGAATATATTTACGTAATATCAAACTACATGAAAAACATGAAAAAGTCAATATTTAACCATATTTGAGGATTTTAACTTCAAATCATAGAGCGAGGTTTCGTATTATTTAGATCCAAGAAAAGACATATGACAATGTTGTTTCAAATACAAATGATAAAAATCAATGTATTTTCATTAGTATTAACTAAAATGTTCCTGATTTTCCGTTTATATTACCGATGGAAGATGTACACGAAAATCGCTCTATTCCGGCTGAAACGTCGATATATGCAATAAAAACAGAACTTCTCCCCTTTTCAATATCTTACTCAGTATTTTAACGAGAAACAAATAGATGATTGAAAATGAAGTATTTAAGTTAGTATCTAATCAATTATGTGTTTGCATCATTTTTATCGTATATATTTGAATTAATACCCATAGACTGTAAATTCACAAAAACGTAGAAAACGGCAAAATATTGCCTAATTCGATGATATTTTGTTTAAATCAAATAAAGGAAAAGGGGATGATTAACGTCAAAATATTGCTAAATTCGATGATTTTTCGTACGAAACAAAATACAAGAAAACTTGCTTAAAATGCAATATTATGCGAAATTCTGAGATTTGAAGGCAAAATCACATATCGTGATACTACATGAAATAGAATCGAAATATTGGTTAAAAATTAATATATTTAAGTAGTATCAAACTACATGAAAAACGTGAAAAAAGTCATTATTTAACCATATTTGAGGATTTTAACTTCAAATCATAGAGCGAGGTTTCGTATTATTTAGATCCAAGAAAAGACATATGACAATGTTGTTTCCAATACAAATTATAAAAATCAATGTGTTTTCATTAGAATTAACTAAAATGTTCCTGATTTTCCGTTTATATTACCGAGGGAAGATGTACACGTAAAACCGCTCTAATCCGGCTGGAACGTCGATATATGCAATAAAAACCGAACTTCTCCCCTTTTCATTATCTTACTCAGTATTTTAACGAGAAACAAATAGATGATTGAAAATGAAGTATTTAAGGTTATTATCTAATCAATTATGTGTTTGCATCATTTTTATCGTATATATATGAATTAATACCCATAGATTGAAAATTCACAAAAACGTGGAAAACGGCAAAATATTGCCTAATTCGATGATATTTTGTTTAAGTCACATAAAGGAAAAGGGGATGATAAACGTCAAAATATTGCTAAATTCGATGATTTTTCGTACGAAACAAAAGGCAAGAAAACTTGCTTAAAATGCAATATTATGCGAAATTCTGAGATTTGAAGGCCAAATCACATATTGTGATACTACATGAAATAGAATCGAAATATTGGTAAAAATGAATGTATTTACGTAGTATCAAACTACATGAAAAACGTGAAAAAGTCAATATTTAACCATATTTGAGGATTTCAACTTCAAATCATAGAGCGAGGTTTCGTATTATTTAGATCCAAGAAAAGACATATGACAATGTTGTTTCCAATACAAATGATAAAAATCAATGTATTTTCATTAGTATTAACTAAAATGTTCCTGACTTTCCGTTTATATTAACGATGGAAGATGTACACGAAAATCGCTCTATTCCGGCTGAAACGTCGATATATGTAATAAAAACAGAACATCTCCCCTTTTCAATATCTTACTCAGTATTTTAACGAGAAACAAATAGTTGATTGAAAATGAAGTATTTAAGGTTATTATCTAATGTATTATGTGTTTGCGTCATTTTTATCGTATATATAATGAATGAATACCCATAGACTGAAAATTCACAAAAACGTGGAAAAACGGCAAAATATTGCCTAATTCGATGATATTTTGTTTAAATCAAATTAGGAAAAGGGGATGATAAACGCCAAATATTGCTAAATTCGATGATTTTTCGTACGAAACAAAATGCAAGAAAACTTGCTTAAAATGCAATATTATGCGAAATTCTGAGATTTGAAGGACAAATCACATATCGTGATACGACATGAAAGAGTAATGAAATATTGATAAAAATGAATATATTTACGTAATATCAAACTACATGAAAAAAGTGAAAAAAGTCAATATTTAACCATATTTGAGGATTTTAACTTCAAATCATAGAGCGAGGTTTCGTATTATTTAGATCCAAGAATAGACATATGACAATGTTGTTTCCAATACAAATGATAAAAATCAATGTGTTTTCATTAGAATTAACTAAAATGTTCCTGATTTTCCGTTTATATTACCGAGGGAAGATGTACACGTAAAACCGCTCTAATCCGGCTGAAACGTCGATATATGCAATAAAAACCGAACTTCTCCCCCTTTTCATTATCTTACTCAGTATTTTAACGAGAAACAAATAGATGATTGAAAATGAAGTATTTAAGTTATTATCAAATCAATTATGTGTTTCCATCATTTTTATCGTATATATATGAATTAATACCCATAAACTGTAAATTCACATAAACGTAGAAAACGGCAAAATATTGCCTAATTCGATGATATTTTGTTTAAGTCACATAAAGGAAAAGGGGATGATAAACGTGAAAATATTGCTAAATTCGATGATTTTTCGTACGAAACAAAATGCAAGAAAACTTGCTTAAAATGCAATATTATCCGAAATTCTGAGATTTGAAGGCCAAATCACATATCGTGATACTACATGAAATAGAATCGAAATATTGGTAAAAATGAATATATTTACGTAATATCAAACTACATGAAAAACGTGAAAAAGTCAATATTTAACCATATTTGAGGATTTTAACTTCAAATCATAGAGCGAGGTTTCGTATTATTTAGATCCAAGAAAAGACATATGACAATGTTGTTTCCAATACAAATGAGAAAAATCAATGTATTTTCATTAGTATTAACTAAAATGTTCCTGATTTTCCGTTTATATTACCGATGGAAGATGTACACGAAAATCGCTCTATTCCGGCTGAAACGTCGATATATGCAATAAAAACAGAACTTCTCCCCTTTTCAATATCTTACTCAGTATTTTAATGAGAAACAAATAGTTGATTGAAAATGAAGTATTTAAGGTTATTATCTAATGTATTATGTGTTTGCGTCATTTTTATCGTATATATAATGAATTAATACCCATAGACTGAAAATTCACAAAAACGTGGAAAAACGGCAAAATATTGCCTAATTCGATGATATTTTGTTTAAGTCACATAAAGGAAAAGGGGATGATAAACGTCAAAATATTGCTAAAATCGATGATTTTTCGTACGAAACAAAATGCAAGAAAACTTGCTTAAAATGCAATATTATGCGAAATTCTGAGATTTGAAGGCAAAATCACATATCGTGATACTACATGAAATAGAATCGAAATATTGGTAAAAATGAATATATTTACGTAATATCAAACTACATGAAAAACGTGAAAAAGTCAATATTTAACCATATTTGATGATTTTAACTTCAAATCATAGAGCGAGGTTTCGTATTATTTAGATCCAAGAAAAGACATATGACAATGTTGTTTCCAATACAAATGATAAAAATCAATGTATTTTCATTAGTATTAACTAAAATGTTCCTGATTTTCCGTTTATATTACCGATGGAAGATGTACACGAAAATCGCTCTATTCCGGCTGAAACGTCGATATATGCAATAAAAACAGAACTTCTCCCCTTTTCAATATATTACTCAGTATTTTAACTGAGAAATAAATAGTTGATTGAAAATGAAGTATTTAAGGTTATTATCTAATGTATTATGTGTTTGCGTCATTTTTATCGTATATATAATGAATTAATACCCATAGACTGAAAATTCACAAACACGTGGAAAAACGGCAAAATATTGCCTAATTCGATGATATTTTGTTTAAAGTCACATAAAGGAAAAGGGGATGATAAACGTCAAAATATTGCTAAATTCGATGATTTTTCGTACGAAACAAAATGCAAGAAAACTTGCTTAAAATGCAATATTATGCGAAATTCTGAGATTTGAAGGCAAAATCACATATCGTGATACTACATGAAATAGAATCGAAATATTGGTAAAAATGAATATATTTACGTAATATCAAACTACATGAAAAACGTGAAAAAGTCAATATTTAACCATATTTGATGATTTTAACTTCAAATCATAGAGCGAGGTTTCGTATTATTTAGATCCAAGAAAAGACATATGACAATGTTGTTTCCAATACAAATGATAAAAATCAATGTATTTTCATTAGTATTAACTAAAATGTTCCTGATTTTCCGTTTATATTACCGATGGAAGATGTACACGAAAATCGCTCTATTCCGGCTGAAACGTCGATATATGCAATAAAAACAGAACTCCCCTTTTCAATATAATACTCAGTATTTTAACGAGAAATAAATAGTTGATTGAAAATGAAGTATTTAAGGTTATTATCTAATGTATTATGTGTTTGCGTCATTTTTATCGTATATATAATGAATTAATACCCATAGACTGAAAATTCACAAACACGTGGAAAAACGGCAAAATATTGCCTAATTCGATGATATTTTGTTTAAATCAAATAAAGGAAAAGGGGATGATAAACGCCAAATATTGCTAAATTCGATGATTTTTCGTACGAAACAAAATGCAAGAAAACTTGCTTAAAATGCAATATTACGCGTTATTCTGAGATTTGAAGGCCAAATCACATATCGTGATACGACATGAAATAGTATCGAAATATTGGTAAAAATGAATATATTTACGTAATATCAAACTAAATGAAAAAAGTGAAAAAAGTCAATATTTAACCATATTCGAGGATTTTAACTTCAAATCATAGAGCGAGGTTTCGTATTATTTAGATCCAAGAATAGACATATGACAATGTTGTTTCCAATACAAATGATAAAAATCAATGTGTTTTCATTAGAATTAACTAAAATGTTCCTGATTTTCCGTTTATATTACCTAGGGAAGATGTACACGTAAAACCGCTCTAATCCGGCTGAAACGTCGATATATGCAATAAAAACCGAACTTCTCCCCTTTTCATTATCTTACTCAGTACTTTAACGAGAAACAAATAGATGATTGAAAATGAAGTATTTAAGTTATTATCAAATCAATTATGTGTTTCCATCATTTTTATCGTATATATATGAATTAATACCCATAGACTGTAAATTCACAAAAACGTAGGAAACGGCAAAATATTGCCTAATTCGATGATATTTTGTTTAAGTCACATAAAGGAAAAGGGGATGATAAACGTCAAAATATTGCTAAATTCGATGATTTTTCGTACGAAACAAAATGCAAGAAAACTTGCTTAAAATGCAATATTATGCGAAATTCTGAGATTTGAAGGCCAAATCACATATCGTGATACTACATGAAATAGAATCGAAATATTGGTAAAAATGAATATATTTACGTAATATCAAACTACATGAAAAACGTGAAAAAGTCAATATTTAACCATATTTGATGATTTTAACTTCAAATCATAGAGCGAGGTTTCGTATTATTTAGATCCAAGAAAAGACATATGACAATGTTGTTTCCAATACAAATGATAAAAATCAATGTATTTTCATTAGTATTAACTAAAATGTTCCTGATTTTCCGTTTATATTACCGATGGAAGATGTACACGAAAATCGCTCTATTCCAGGCTGAAACGTCGATATATGCAATAAAAACAGAACTTCTCCCCTTTTCAATATCTTACTCAGTATTTTAACGAGAAACAAATAGATGATTGAAAATGAAGTATTTAAGGTTAGTATCTAATTCAATTATGTGTTTGCATCATTTTTATCGTATATATATGAATTAATACCCATAGACTGTAAATTCACAAAAACGGAAGAAAACGGCAAAATATTGCCTAATTCGATGATATTTTGTTTAAATCAAATAAAGGAAAAGGGGATGATTAACGTCAAAATATTGCTAAATTCGATGATTTTTCGTACGAAACAAAATGCAAGAAAACTTGCTTAAAATGCAATATTATGCGAAATTCTGAGATTTGAAGGCAAAATCACATATCGTGATACTACATGAAATAGAGTCGAAATATTGGTAAAAAGTGAATATATATTACGTAGTATCAAACTAATGAAAAACGTGAAAAAAGTCACTATTTATCCATATTTGAGGATTTTAACTTCAAATCATAGAGCGAGGTTTCGTATTATTTAGATCCAAGAAAAGACATATGACAATGTTGTTTCCAATACAAATTATAAAAATCAATGTGTTTTCATTAGAATTAACTAAAATGTTCCTGATTTTCCGTTTATATTACCGAGGGAAGATGTACACGTAAAACCGCTCTAATCCGGCTGAAACGTCGATATATGCAATAAAAACCGAACTTCTCCCCTTTTCAATATATTACTCAGTATTTTAACGAGAAACAAATAGATGATTGAAAATGAAGTATTTAAGTTATTATCTAATCAATTATGTGTTTGCATCATTTTTATCGTATATATATGAATTAATACCCATAGACTGTAAATTCACAAAAACGTAGGAAAACGGCAAAATATTGCCTAATTCGATGATATTTTGTTTAAGTCACATAAAGGAAAAGGGGATGATAAACGTCAAAATATTGCTAAATTCGATGATTTTTCGTACGAAACAAAATGCAAGAAAACTTAGCTTAAAATGCAATATTATGCGAATTTCTGAGACTTGAAGGCCAAATCACATATCGTGATACTACATGAAATAGAATCGAAATATTGGTAAAAATGAATATATTTAAGTAGTATCAAACTACATGAAAAACGTGAAAAAAGTCAATATTTAACCATATTTGAGGATTTTAACTTCAAATCATAGAGCGAGGTTTCGTATTATTTAGATCCAAGAAAAGACATATGACAATGTTGTTTCCAATACAAATTATAAAAATCAATGTGTTTTCATTAGAATTAACTAAAATGTTCCTGATTTTCCGTTTATATTACCGAGGGAAGATGTACACGTAAAACCGCTCTAATCCGGCTGAAACGTCGATATATGCAATAAAAACCGAACTTCTCCCCTTTTCATTATCTTACTCAGTATTTTAACGAGAAACAAATAGATGATTGAAAATGAAGTATTTAAGTTATTATCAAATCAATTATGTGTTTCCATCATTTTTATCGTATATATATGAATTAATACCCATAGACTGTAAATTCACATAAACGTAGGAAAACGGCAAAATATTGCCTAATTCGATGATATTTTGTTTAAGTCACATAAAGGAAAAGGGGATGATAAACGTGAAAATATTGCTAAATTCGATGATTTTTCGTACGAAACAAAATGCAAGAAAACTTGCTTAAAATGCAATATTATGCGAAATTCTGAGATTTGAAGGCAAAATCACATATCGTGATACTACATGAAATAGAATCGAAATATTGGTAAAAATGAATATATTTACGTAATATCAAACTACATGAAAAACGTGAAAAAGTCAATATTTAACCATATTTGATGATTTTAACTTCAAATCATAGAGCGAGGTTTCGTATTATTTAGATCCAAGAAAAGACATATGACAATGTTGTTTCCAATACAAATGATAAAAATCAATGTATTTTCATTAGTATTAACTAAAATGTTCCTGATTTTCCGTTTATATTACCGATGGAAGATGTACACGAAAATCGCTCTATTCCGGCTGAAACGTCGATATATGCAATAAAAACAGAACTCCCCTTTTCAATATAATACTCAGTATTTTAACGAGAAATAAATAGTTGATTGAAAATGAAGTATTTAAGGTTATTATCTAATGTATTATGTGTTTGCGTCATTTTTATCGTATATATAATGAATTAATACCCATAGACTGAAAATTCACAAACACGTGGAAAAACGGCAAAATATTGCCTAATTCGATGATATTTTGTTTAAATCAAATAAAGGAAAAGGGGATGATAAACGCCAAATATTGCTAAATTCGATGATTTTTCGTACGAAACAAAATGCAAGAAAACTTGCTTAAAATGCAATATTACGCGTTATTCTGAGATTTGAAGGCCAAATCACATATCGTGATACGACATGAAATAGTATCGAAATATTGGTAAAAATGAATATATTTACGTAATATCAAACTAAATGAAAAAAGTGAAAAAAGTCAATATTTAACCATATTCGAGGATTTTAACTTCAAATCATAGAGCGAGGTTTCGTATTATTTAGATCCAAGAATAGACATATGACAATGTTGTTTCCAATACAAATGATAAAAATCAATGTGTTTTTATTAGAATTAACTAAAATGTTCCTGATTTTCCGTTTATATTACCTAGGGAAGATGTACACGTAAAACCGCTCTAATCCGGCTGAAACGTCGATATATGCAATAAAAACCGAACTTCTCCCCTTTTCATTATCTTACTCAGTACTTTAACGAGAAACAAATAGATGATTGAAAATGAAGTATTTAAGTTATTATCAAATCAATTATGTGTTTCCATCATTTTTATCGTATATATATGAATTAATACCCATAGACTGTAAATTCACAAAAACGTAGGAAACGGCAAAATATTGCCTAATTCGATGATATTTTGTTTAAGTCACATAAAGGAAAAGGGGATGATAAACGTCAAAATATTGCTAAATTCGATGATTTTTCGTACGAAACAAAATGCAAGAAAACTTGCTTAAAATGCAATATTATGCGAAATTCTGAGATTTGAAGGCCAAATCACATATCGTGATACTACATGAAATAGAATCGAAATATTGGTAAAAATGAATATATTTTCGTAATATCAAACTACATGAAAAACGTGAAAAAGTCAATATATAACCATATTTGATGATTTTAACTTCAAATCATAGAGCGAGGTTTCGTATTATTTAGATCCAAGAAAAGACATATGACAATGTTGTTTCCAATACAAATGATAAAAATCAATGTATTTTCATTAGTATTAACTAAAATGTTCCTGATTTTCCGTTTATATTACCGATGGAAGATGTACACGAAAATCGCTCTATTCCGGCTGAAACGTCGATATATGCAATAAAAACAGAACTTCTCCCCTTTTCAATATCTTACTCAGTATTTTAACGAGAAACAAATAGATGATTGAAAATGAAGTATTTAAGTTAGTATCTAATCAATTATGTGTTTGCATCATTTTTATCGTATATATTTGAATTAATACCCATAGACTGTAAATTCACAAAAACGAAGAAAACGGCAAAATATTGCCTAATTCGATGATATTTTGTTTAAATCAAATAAAGGAAAAGGGGATGATTAACGTCAAAATATTGCTAAATTCGATGATTTTTCGTACGAAACAAAATGCAAGAAAACTTGCTTAAAATGCAATATTATGCGAAATTCTGAGATTTGAAGGCAAAATCACATATCGTGATACTACATGAAATAGAGTCGAAATATTGGTAAAAGTGAATATATATACGTAGTATCAAACTAATGAAAAACGTGAAAAAAGTCACTATTTATCCATATTTGAGGATTTTAACTTCAAATCATAGAGCGAGGTTTCGTATTATTTAGATCCAAGAAAAGACATATGACAATGTTGTTTCCAATACAAATTATAAAAATCAATGTGTTTTCATTAGAATTAACTAAAATGTTCCTGATTTTCCGTTTATATTACCGAGGGAAGATGTACACGTAAAACCGCTCTAATCCGGCTGAAACGTCGATATATGCAATAAAAACCGAACTTCTCCCCTTTTCAATATATTACTCAGTATTTTAACGAGAAACAAATAGATGATTGAAAATGAAGTATTTAAGTTATTATCTAATCAATTATGTGTTTGCATCATTTTTATCGTATATATATGAATTAATACCCATAGACTGTAAATTCACAAAAACGTAGAAAACGGCAAAATATTGCCTAATTCGATGATATTTTGTTTAAGTCACATAAAGGAAAAGGGGATGATAAACGTCAAAATATTGCTAAATTCGATGATTTTTCGTACGAAACAAAATTCAAGAAAACTAGCTGAAAATGCAATATTATGCGAATTTCTGAGACTTGAAGGCCAAATCACATATCGTGATACTACATGAAATAGAATCGAAATATTGGTAAAAAATGAATATATTTAAGTAGTATCAAACTACATGAAAAACGTGAAAAAAGTCACTATTTAACCATATTTGAGGATTTTAACTTCAAATCATAGAGCGAGGTTTCGTATTATTTAGATCCAAGAAAAGACATATGACAATGTTGTTTCCAATACAAATTATAAAAATCAATGTGTTTTCATTAGAATTAACTAAAATGTTCCTGATTTTCCGTTTATATTACCGAGGGAAGATGTACACGTAAAACCGCTATAATCCGGCTGGAACGTCGATATATGCAATAAAAACCGAACTTCTCCCCTTTTCATTATCTTACTCAGTATTTTAACGAGAAACAAATAGATGATTGAAAATTAAGTATTTAAGGTTATTATCTAATCAATTATGTGTTTGCATCATTTTTATCGTATATATATGAATTAATACCCATAGACTGAAAATTCACAAAAACGTGGAAAACGGCAAAATATTGCCTAATTCGATGATATTTTGTTTAAGTCACATAAAGGAAAAGGGGATGATAAACGTCAAAATATTGCTAAATTCGATGATTTTTCGTACGAAACAAAAGGCAAGAAAACTTGCTTAAAATGCAATATTATGCGAAATTCTGAGATTTGAAGGCCAAATCACATATTGTGATACTACATGAAATAGAATCGAAATATTGGTAAAAATGAATGTATTTACGTAGTATCAAACTACATGAAAAACTTGAAAAAAAGTCACTATTTAACCATATTTGAGGATTTCAACTTCAAATCATAGAGCGAGGTTTCGTATTATTTAGATCCAAGAAAAGACATATGACAATGTTGTTTCCAATACAAATGATAAAAATCAATGTATTTTCATTAGTATTAACTAAAATGTTCCTGACTTTCCGTTTATATTAACGATGGAAGATGTACACGAAAATCGCTCTATTCCGGCTGAAACGTCGATATATGTAATAAAAACAGAACATCTCCCCTTTTCAATATCTTACTCAGTATTTTAACGAGAAACAAATAGTTGATTGAAAATGAAGTATTTAAGGTTATTATCTAATGTATTATGTGTTTGCGTCATTTTTATCGTATATATAATGAATGAATACCCATAGACTGAAAATTCACAAAAACGTGGAAAAACGGCAAAATATTGCCTAATTCGATGATATTTTGTTTAAATCAAATAAAGGAAAAGGGGATGATAAACGCCAAATATTGCTAAATTCGATGATTTTTCGTACGAAACAAAATGCAAGAAAACTTGCTTAAAATGCAATATTATGCGAAATTCTGAGATTTGAAGGACAAATCACATATCGTGATACGACATGAAAGAGTAATGAAATATTGATAAAAATGAATATATTTACGTAATATCAAACTACATGAAAAAAGTGAAAAAAGTCAATATTTAACCATATATGAGGATTTTAACTTCAAATCATAGAGCGAGGTTTCGTATTATTTAGATCCAAGAATAGACATATGACAATGTTGTTTCCAATACAAATGATAAAAATCAATGTGTTTTCATTAGAATTAACTAAAATGTTCCTGATTTTCCGTTTATATTACCGAGGGAAGATGTACACGTAAAACCGCTCTAATCCGGCTGAAACGTCGATATATGCAATAAAAACCGAACTTCTCCCCCTTTTCATTATCTTACTCAGTATTTTAACGAGAAACAAATAGATGATTGAAAATGAAGTATTTAAGGTTATTATCAAATCAATTATGTGTTTCCATCATTTTTATCGTATATATATGAATTAATACCCATAAACTGTAAATTCACAAAAACGTAGAAAACGGCAAAATATTGCCTAATTCGATGATATTTTGTTTAAGTCACATAAAGGAAAAGGGGATGATAAACGTCAAAATATTGCTAAATTCGATGATTTTTCGTACGAAACAAAATGCAAGAAAACTTGCTTAAAATGCAATATTATGCGAAATTCTGAGATTTGAAGGCCAAATCACATATCGTGATACTACATGAAATAGAATCGAAATATTGGTAAAAATGAATATATTTACGTAATATCAAACTACATGAAAAACGTGAAAAAGTCAATATTTAACCATATTTGAGGATTTTAACTTCAAATCATAGAGCGAGGTTTCGTATTATTTAGATCCAAGAAAAGACATATGACAATGTTGTTTCCAATACAAATGATAAAAATCAATGTATTTTCATTAGTATTAACTAAAATGTTCCTGATTTTCCGTTTATATTACCGATGGAAGATGTACACGAAAATCGCTCTATTCCGGCTGAAACGTCGATATATGCAATAAAAACAGAACTTCTCCCCTTTTCAATATCTTACTCAGTATTTTAATGAGAAACAAATAGTTGATTGAAAATGAAGTATTTAAGGTTATTATCTAATGTATTATGTGTTTGCGTCATTTTTATCGTATATATAATGAATTAATACCCATAGACTGAAAATTCACAAAAACGTGGAAAAACGGCAAAATATTGCCTAATTCGATGATATTTTGTTTAAGTCACATAAAGGAAAAGGGGATGATAAACGTCAAAATATTGCTAAAATCGATGATTTTTCGTACGAAACAAAATGCAAGAAAACTTGCTTAAAATGCAATATTATGCGAAATTCTGAGATTTGAAGGCAAAATCACATATCGTGATACTACATGAAATAGAATCGAAATATTGGTAAAAATGAATATATTTACGTAATATCAAACTTCATGAAAAACGTGAAAAAGTCAATATTTAACCATATTTGATGATTTTAACTTCAAATCATAGAGCGAGGTTTCGTATTATTTAGATCCAAGAAAAGACATATGACAATGTTGTTTCCAATACAAATGATAAAAATCAATGTATTTTCATTAGTATTAACTAAAATGTTCCTGATTTTCCGTTTATATTACCGATGGAAGATGTACACGAAAATCGCTCTATTCCGGCTGAAACGTCGATATATGCAATAAAAACAGAACTCCCCTTTTCAATATAATACTCAGTATTTTAACGAGAAATAAATAGTTGATTGAAAATGAAGTATTTAAGGTTATTATCTAATGTATTATGTGTTTGCGTCATTTTTATCGTATATATAATGAATTAATACCCATAGACTGAAAATTCACAAACACGTGGAAAAACGGCAAAATATTGCCTAATTCGATGATATTTTGTTTAAATCAAATAAAGGAAAAGGGGATGATAAACGCCAAATATTGCTAAATTCGATGATTTTTCGTACGAAACAAAATGCAAGAAAACTTGCTTAAAATGCAATATTACGCGTTATTCTGAGATTTGAAGGCCAAATCACATATCGTGATACTACATGAAATAGAATCGAAATATTGGTAAAAATGAATATATTTACGTAATATCAAACTACATGAAAAACGTGAAAAAGTCAATATTTAACCATATTTGAGGATTTTAACTTCAAATCATAGAGCGAGGTTTCGTATTATTTAGATCCAAGAAAAGACATATGACAATGTTGTTTCCAATACAAATTATAAAAATCAATGTGTTTTCATTAGAATTAACTAAAATGTTCCTGATTTTCCGTTTATATTACCGAGGGAAGATGTACACGTAAAACCGCTATAATCCGGCTGGAACGTCGATATATGCAATAAAAACCGAACTTCTCCCCTTTTCATTATCTTACTCAGTATTTTAACGAGAAACAAATAGATGATTGAAAATTAAGTATTTAAGGTTATTATCTAATCAATTATGTGTTTGCATCATTTTTATCGTATATATATGAATTAATACCCATAGACTGAAAATTCACAAAAACGTGGAAAACGGCAAAATATTGCCTAATTCGATGATATTTTGTTTAAGTCACATAAAGGAAAAGGGGATGATAAACGTCAAAATATTGCTAAATTCGATGATTTTTCGTACGAAACAAAAGGCAAGAAAACTTGCTTAAAATGCAATATTATGCGAAATTCTGAGATTTGAAGGCCAAATCACATATTGTGATACTACATGAAATAGAATCGAAATATTGGTAAAAATGAATGTATTTACGTAGTATCAAACTACATGAAAAACTTGAAAAAAAGTCACTATTTAACCATATTTGAGGATTTCAACTTCAAATCATAGAGCGAGGTTTCGTATTATTTAGATCCAAGAAAAGACATATGACAATGTTGTTTCCAATACAAATGATAAAAATCAATGTATTTTCATTAGTATTAACTAAAATGTTCCTGACTTTCCGTTTATATTAACGATGGAAGATGTACACGAAAATCGCTCTATTCCGGCTGAAACGTCGATATATGTAATAAAAACAGAACATCTCCCCTTTTCAATATCTTACTCAGTATTTTAACGAGAAACAAATAGTTGATTGAAAATGAAGTATTTAAGGTTATTATCTAATGTATTATGTGTTTGCGTCATTTTTATCGTATATATAATGAATGAATACCCATAGACTGAAAATTCACAAAAACGTGGAAAAACGGCAAAATATTGCCTAATTCGATGATATTTTGTTTAAATCAAATAAAGGAAAAGGGGATGATAAACGCCAAATATTGCTAAATTCGATGATTTTTCGTACGAAACAAAATGCAAGAAAACTTGCTTAAAATGCAATATTATGCGAAATTCTGAGATTTGAAGGACAAATCACATATCGTGATACGACATGAAAGAGTAATGAAATATTGATAAAAATGAATATATTTACGTAATATCAAACTACATGAAAAAAGTGAAAAAAGTCAATATTTAACCATATATGAGGATTTTAACTTCAAATCATAGAGCGAGGTTTCGTATTATTTAGATCCAAGAATAGACATATGACAATGTTGTTTCCAATACAAATGATAAAAATCAATGTGTTTTCATTAGAATTAACTAAAATGTTCCTGATTTTCCGTTTATATTACCGAGGGAAGATGTACACGTAAAACCGCTCTAATCCGGCTGAAACGTCGATATATGCAATAAAAACCGAACTTCTCCCCCTTTTCATTATCTTACTCAGTATTTTAACGAGAAACAAATAGATGATTGAAAATGAAGTATTTAAGGTTATTATCAAATCAATTATGTGTTTCCATCATTTTTATCGTATATATATGAATTAATACCCATAAACTGTAAATTCACAAAAACGTAGAAAACGGCAAAATATTGCCTAATTCGATGATATTTTGTTTAAGTCACATAAAGGAAAAGGGGATGATAAACGTCAAAATATTGCTAAATTCGATGATTTTTCGTACGAAACAAAATGCAAGAAAACTTGCTTAAAATGAAATATTATGCGAAATTCTGAGATTTGAAGGCCAAATCACATATCGTGATACTACATGAAATAGAATCGAAATATTGGTAAAAATGAATATATTTACGTAATATCAAACTACATGAAAAACGTGAAAAAGTCAATATTTAACCATATTTGAGGATTTTAACTTCAAATCATAGAGCGAGGTTTCGTATTATTTAGATCCAAGAAAAGACATATGACAATGTTGTTTCCAATACAAATGATAAAAATCAATGTATTTTCATTAGTATTAACTAAAATGTTCCTGATTTTCCGTTTATATTACCGATGGAAGATGTACACGAAAATCGCTCTATTCCGGCTGAAACGTCGATATATGCAATAAAAACAGAACTTCTCCCCTTTTCAATATCTTACTCAGTATTTTAATGAGAAACAAATAGTTGATTGAAAATGAAGTATTTAAGGTTATTATCTAATGTATTATGTGTTTGCGTCATTTTTATCGTATATATAATGAATTAATACCCATAGACTGAAAATTCACAAAAACGTGGAAAAACGGCAAAATATTGCCTAATTCGATGATATTTTGTTTAAGTCACATAAAGGAAAAGGGGATGATAAACGTCAAAATATTGCTAAAATCGATGATTTTTCGTACGAAACAAAATGCAAGAAAACTTGCTTAAAATGCAATATTATGCGAAATTCTGAGATTTGAAGGCAAAATCACATATCGTGATACTACATGAAATAGAATCGAAATATTGGTAAAAATGAATATATTTTCGTAATATCAAACTACATGAAAAACGTGAAAAAGTCAATATATAACCATATTTGATGATTTTAACTTCAAATCATAGAGCGAGGTTTCGTATTATTTAGATCCAAGAAAAGACATATGACAATGTTGTTTCCAATACAAATGATAAAAATCAATGTATTTTCATTAGTATTAACTAAAATGTTCCTGATTTTCCGTTTATATTACCGATGGAAGATGTACACGAAAATCGCTCTATTCCGGCTGAAACGTCGATATATGCAATAAAAACAGAACTCCCCTTTTCAATATAATACTCAGTATTTTAACGAGAAATAAATAGTTGATTGAAAATGAAGTATTTAAGGTTATTATCTAATGTATTATGTGTTTGCGTCATTTTTATCGTATATATAATGAATTAATACCCATAGACTGAAAATTCACAAACACGTGGAAAAACGGCAAAATATTGCCTAATTCGATGATATTTTGTTTAAATCAAATAAAGGAAAAGGGGATGATAAACGCCAAATATTGCTAAATTCGATGATTTTACGTACGAAACAAAATGCAAGAAAACTTGCTTAAAATGCAATATTATGCGAAATTCTGAGATTTGAAGGAAAAATCACATATCGTGATACGACATGAAATAGTATCGAAATATTGGTAAAAATGAATATATTTACGTAATATCAAACTACATGAAAAACATGAAAAAGTCAATATTTAACCATATTTGAGGATTTTAACTTCAAATCATAGAGCGAGGTTCGTATTATTTAGATCCAAGAAAAGACATATGACAATGTTGTTTGAAATACAAATGATAAAAATCAATGTATTTTCATTAGTATTAACTAAAATGTTCCTGATTTTCCGTTTATATTACCGATGGAAGATGTACACGAAAATCGCTCTATTCCGGCTGAAACGTCGATATATGCAATAAAAACCGAACTTCTCCCCTTTTCAATATCTTACTCAGTATTTTAACGAGAAACAAATAGATGATTGAAAATGAAGTATTTAAGTTATTATCTAATCAATTATGTGTTTGCATCATTTTTATCGTATATATATGAAATAATACCCATAGACTGTAAATTCACAAAAACGCAGAAAACGGCAAAATATTGCCTAATTCGATGATATTTTGTTTAAGTCACATAAAGGAAAAGGGGATGATAAACGTCAAAATATTGCTAAATTCGATGATTTTTCGTACGAAACAAAATGAAAGAAAACTTCCTTAAAATGCAATATTATGCGAAATTCTGAGATTTGAAGGCCAAATCACATATCGTGATACTACATGAAATAGAATCGAAATATTGGTAAAAATGAATATATTTACGTAATATCAAACTACATGAAAAACATGAAAAAGTCAATATTTAACCATATTTGAGGATTTTAACTTCAAATCATAGAGCGAGGTTCGTATTATTTAGATCCAAGAAAAGACATATGACAATGTTGTTTGAAATACAAATGATAAAAATCAATGTATTTTCATTAGTATTAACTAAAATGTTCCTGATTTTCCGTTTATATTACCGATGGAAGATGTACACGAAAATCGCTCTATTACGGCTGAAATGTCGATATATGCAATAAAAACAGAACTTCTCCCCTTTTCAATATCTTACTCAGTATTTTAACGAGAAACAAATAGATGATTGAAAATGAAGTATTTAAGTTAGTATCTAATCAATTATGTGTTTGCATCATTTTTATCGTATATATTTGAATTAATACCCATAGACTGTAAATTCACAAAAACGTAGAAAACGGCAAAATATTGCCTATTTCGATGATATTTTGTTTAAATCAAATAAAGGAAAAGGGGATGATTAACGTCAAAATATTGCTAAATTCGATGATTTTTCGTACGAAACAAAATGCAAGAAAACTTGCTTAAAATGCAATATTATGCGAAATTCTGAGATTTGAAGGCAAAATCACATATCGTGATACTACATGAAATAGAGTCGAAATATTGGTAAAAGTGAATATATATACGTAGTATCAAACTAATGAAAAACGTGAAAAAAGTCACTATTTATCCATATTTGAGGATTTTATCTTCAAATCATAGAGCGAGGTTTCGTATTATTTAGATCCAAGAAAAGACATATGACAATGTTGTTTCCAATACAAATTATAAAAATCAATGTGTTTTCATTAGAATTAACTAAAATGTTCCTGATTTTCCGTTTATATTACCGAGGGAAGATGTACACGTAAAACCGCTCTAATCCGGCTGAAACGTCGATATATGCAATAAAAACCGAACTTCTCCCCTTTTCAATATATTACTCAGTATTTTAACGAGAAACAAATAGATGATTGAAAATGAAGTATTTAAGTTATTATCTAATCAATTATGTGTTTGCATCATTTTTATCGTATATATATGAATTAATACCCATAGACTGTAAATTCACAAAAACGTAGAAAACGGCAAAATATTGCCTAATTCGATGATATTTTGTTTAAGTCACATAAAGGAAAAGGGGATGATAAACGTCAAAATATTGCTAAATTCGATGATTTTTCGTACGAAACAAAATTCAAGAAAACTTGCTTAAAATGCAATATTATGCGAATTTCTGAGATTTGAAGGCCAAATCACATATCGTGATACTACATGAAATAGAATCGAAATATTGGTAAAAAATGAATATATTTAAGTAGTATCAAACTACATGAAAAACGTGAAAAAAGTCACTATTTAACCATATTTGAGGATTTTAACTTCAAATCATAGAGCGAGGTTTCGTATTATTTAGATCCAAGAAAAGACATATGACAATGTTGTTTCCAATACAAATTATAAAAATCAATGTGTTTTCATTAGAATTATCTAAAATGTTCCTGATTTTCCGTTTATATTACCGAGGGAAGATGTACACGTAAAACCGCTCTAATCCGGCTGGAACGTCGATATATGCAATAAAAACCGAACTTCTCCCCTTTTCATTATCTTACTCAGTATTTTAACGAGAAACAAATAGATCATTGAAAATGAAGTATTTAAGGTTATTATCTAATCAATTATGTGTTTGCATAATTTTTATCGTATATATATGAATTAATACACATAGACTGAAAATTCACAAAAACGTGGAAAACGGCAAAATATTGCCTAATTCGATGATATTTTGTTTAAGTCACATAAAGGAAAAGGGGATGATAAACGTCAAAATATTGCTAAATTCGATGATTTTTCGTACGAAACAAAAGGAAAGAAAACTTGCTTAAAATGCAATATTATGCGAAATTCTGAGATTTGAAGGCCAAATCACATATTGTGATACTACATGAAATAGAATCGAAATATTGGTAAAAATGAATGTATTTACGTAGTATCAAACTACATGAAAAACTTGAAAAAAAGTCACTATTTAACCATATTTGAGGATTTCAACTTCAAATCATAGAGCGAGGTTTCGTATTATTTAGATCCAAGAAAAGACATATGACAATGTTGTTTCCAATACAAATGATAAAAATCAATGTATTTTCATTAGTATTAACTAAAATGTTCCTGACTTTCCGTTTATATTAACGATGGAAGATGTACACGAAAATCGCTCTATTCCGGCTGAAACGTCGATATATGCAATAAAAACAGAACATCTCCCCTTTTCAATATCTTACTCAGTATTTTAACGAGAAACAAATAGTTGATTGAAAATGAAGTATTTAAGGTTATTATCTAATGTATTATGTGTTTGCGTCATTTTTATCGTATATATAATGAATGAATACCCATAGACTGAAAATTCACAAAAACGTGGATAAACGGCAAAATATTGCCTAATTCGATGATATTTTGTTTAAATCAAATAAAGGAAAAGGGGATGATAAACGCCAAATATTGCTAAATTCGATGATTTTTCGTGCGAAACAAAATGCAAGAAAACTTGCTTAAAATGCAATATTATGCGAAATTCTGAGATTTGAAGGACAAATCACATATCGTGATACGACATGAAAGAGTAATGAAATATTGATAAAAATGAATATATTTACGTAATATCAAACTACATGAAAAAAGTGAAAAAAGTCAATATTTAACCATATTTGAGGATTTTAACTTCAAATCATAGAGCGAGGTTTCGTATTATTTAGATCCAAGAATAGACATATGACAATGTTGTTTCCAATACAAATGATAAAAATCAATGTGTTTTCATTAGAATTAGCTAAAATGTTCCTGATTTTCCGTTTATATTACCGAGGGAAGATGTACACGTAAAACCGCTCTAATCCGGCTGAAACGTCGATATATGCAATAAAAACCGAACTTCTCCCCCTTTTCATTATCTTACTCAGTATTTTAACGAGAAACAAATAGATGATTGAAAATGAAGTATTTAAGTTATTATCAAATCAATTATGTGTTTCCATCATTTTTATCGTATATATATGAATTAATACCCATAAACTGTAAATTCACAAAAACGTAGAAAACGGCAAAATATTGCCTAATTCGATGATATTTTGTTTAAGTCACATAAAGGAAAAGGGGATGATAAACGTCAAAATATTGCTAAGTTCGATGATTTTTCGTACGAAACAAAATGCAAGAAAACTTGCTTAAAATGCAATATTATGCGAAATTCTGAGATTTGAAGGCCAAATCACATATCGTGATACTACATGAAATAGAATCGAAATATTGGTAAAAATGAATATATTTACGTAATATCAAACTACATGAAAAACGTGAAAAAGTCAATATTTAACCATATTTGAGGATTTTAACTTCAAATCATAGAGCGAGGTTTCGTATTATTTAGATCCAAGAAAAGACATATGACAATGTTGTTTCCAATACAAATGATAAAAATCAATGTATTTTCATTAGTATTAACTAAAATGTTCCTGATTTTCCGTTTATATTACCGATGGAAGATGTACACGAAAATCGCTCTATTCCGGCTGAAACGTCGATATATGCAATAAAAACAGAACTTCTCCCCTTTTCAATATCTTACTCAGTATTTTAATGAGAAACAAATAGTTGATTGAAAATGAAGTATTTAAGGTTATTATCTAATGTATTATGTGTTTGCGTCATTTTTATCGTATATATAATGAATTAATACCCATAGACTGAAAATTCACAAAAACGTGGAAAAACGGCAAAATATTGCCTAATTCGATGATATTTTGTTTAAGTCACATAAAGGAAAAGGGGATGATAAACGTCAAAATATTGCTAAATTCGATGATTTTTCGTACGAAACAAAATGCAAGAAAACTTGCTTAAAATGCAATATTATGCGAAATTCTGAGATTTGAAGGCAAAATCACATATCGTGATACTACATGAAATAGAGTCGAAATATTGGTAAAAGTGAATATATATACGTAGTATCAAACTAATGAAAAACGTGAAAAAAGTCACTATTTATCCATATTTGAGGATTTTAACTTCAAATCATAGAGCGAGGTTTCGTATTATTTAGATCCAAGAAAAGACATATGACAATGTTGTTTCCAATACAAATTATAAAAATCAATGTGTTTTCATTAGAATTAACTAAAATGTTCCTGATTTTCCGTTTATATTACCGAGGGAAGATGTACACGTAAAACCGCTCTAATCCGGCTGAAACGTCGATATATGCAATAAAAACCGAACTTCTCCCCTTTTCAATATATTTCTCAGTATTTTAACGAGAAACAAATAGATGATTGAAAATGAAGTATTTAAGTTATTATCTAATCAATTATGTGTTTGCATCATTTTTATCGTATATATATGAATTAATACCCATAGACTGTAAATTCACAAAAACGTAGAAAACGGCAAAATATTGCCTAATTCGATGATATTTTGTTTAAGTCACATAAAGGAAAAGGGGATGATAAACGTCAAAATATTGCTAAATTCGATGATTTTTCGTACGAAACAAAATTCAAGAAAACTTGCTTAAAATGCAATATTATGCGAATTTCTGAGATTTGAAGGCCAAATCACATATCGTGATACTACATGAAATAGAATCGAAATATTGGTAAAAAATGAATATATTTAAGTAGTATCAAACTACATGAAAAACGTGAAAAAAGTCACTATTTAACCATATTTGAGGATTTTAACTTCAAATCATAGAGCGAGGTTTCGTATTATTTAGATCCAAGAAAAGACATATGACAATGTTGTTTCCAATACAAATTATAAAAATCAATGTGTTTTCATTAGAATTAACTAAAATGTTCCTGATTTTCCGTTTATATTACCGAGGGAAGATGTACACGTAAAACCGCTCTAATCCGGCTGGAACGTCGATATATGCAATAAAAACCGAACTTCTCCCCTTTTCATTATCTTACTCAGTATTTTAACGAGAAACAAATAGATGATTGAAAATGAAGTATTTAAGGTTATTATCTAATCAATTATGTGTTTGCATCATTTTTATCGTATATATATGAATTAATACCCATAGACTGAAAATTCACAAAAACGTGGAAAACGGCAAAATATTGCCTAATTCGATGATATTTTGTTTAAGTCACATAAAGGAAAAGGGGATGATAAACGTCAAAATATTGCTAAATTCGATGATTTTTCGTACGAAACAAAAGGCAAGAAAACTTGCTTAAAATGCAATATTATGCGAAATTCTGAGATTTGAAGGCCAAATCACATATTGTGATACTACATGAAATAGAATCGAAATATTGGTAAAAATGAATGTATTTACGTAGTATCAAACTACATGAAAAACTTGAAAAAAAGTCACTATTTAACCATATTTGAGGATTTCAACTTCAAATCATAGAGCGAGGTTTCGTATTATTTAGATCCAAGAAAAGACATATGACAATGTTGTTTCCAATACAAATGATAAAAATCAATGTATTTTCATTAGTATTAACTAAAATGTTCCTGACTTTCCGTTTATATTAACGATGGAAGATGTACACGAAAATCGCTCTATTCCGGCTGAAACGTCGATATATGCAATAAAAACAGAACATCTCCCCTTTTCAATATCTTACTCAGTATTTTAACGAGAAACAAATAGTTGATTGAAAATGAAGTATTTAAGGTTATTATCTAATGTATTATGTGTTTGCGTCATTTTTATCGTATATATAATGAATGAATACCCATAGACTGAAAATTCACAAAAACGTGGAAAAACGGCAAAATATTGCCTAATTCGATGATATTTTGTTTAAATCAAATAAAGGAAAAGGGGATGATAAACGCCAAATATTGCTAAATTCGATGATTTTTCGTACGAAACAAAATGCAAGAAAACTTGCTTAAAATGCAATATTATGCGAAATTCTGAGATTTGAAGGACAAATCACATATCGTGATACGACATGAAAGAGTAATGAAATATTGATAAAAATGAATATATTTACGTAATATCAAACTACATGAAAAAAGTGAAAAAAGTCAATATTTAACCATATTTGAGGATTTTAACTTCAAATCATAGAGCGAGGTTTCGTATTATTTAGATCCAAGAATAGACATATGACAATGTTGTTTCCAATACAAATGATAAAAATCAATGTTTTTTCATTAGAATTAACTAAAATGTTCCTGATTTTCCGTTTATATTACCGAGGGAAGATGTACACGTAAAACCGCTCTAATCCGGCTGAAACGTCGATATATGCAATAAAAACCGAACTTCTCCCCCTTTTCATTATCTTACTCAGTATTTTAACGAGAAACAAATAGATGATTGAAAATGAAGTATTTAAGTTATTATCAAATCAATTATGTGTTTCCATCATTTTTATCGTATATATATGAATTAATACCCATAAACTGTAAATTCACAAAAACGTAGAAAACGGCAAAATATTGCCTAATTCGATGATATTTTGTTTAAGTCACATAAAGGAAAAGGGGATGATAAACGTCAAAATATTCCTAAATTCGATGATTTTTCGTACGAAACAAAATGCAAGAAAACTTGCTTAAAATGCAATATTATGCGAAATTCTGAGATTTGAAGGCCAAATCACATATCGTGATACTACATGAAATAGAATCGAAATATTGGTAAAAATGAATATATTTACGTAATATCAAACTACATGAAAAACGTGAAAAAGTCAATATTTAACCATATTTGATGATTTTAACTTCAAATCATAGAGCGAGGTTTCGTATTATTTAGATCCAAGAAAAGACATATGACAATGTTGTTTCCAATACAAATGATAAAAATCAATGTATTTTCATTAGTATTAACTAAAATGTTCCTGATTTTCCGTTTATATTACCGATGGAAGATGTACACGAAAATCGCTCTATTCCGGCTGAAACGTCGATATATGCAATAAAAACAGAACTTCTCCCCTTTTCAATATAATACTCAGTATTTTAACGAGAAATAAATAGTTGATTGAAAATGAAGTATTTAAGGTTATTATCTAATGTATTATGTGTTTGCGTCATTGTTATCGTATATATAATGAATTAATACCCATAGACTGAAAATTCACAAACACGTGGAAAAACGGCAAAATATTGCCTAATTCGATGATATTTTGTTTAAATCAAATAAAGGAAAAGGGGATGATAAACGCCAAATATTGCTAAATTCCATGATTTTTCGTACGAAACAAAATGCAAGAAAACTTGCTTAAAATGCAATATTATGCGAAATTCTGAGATTTGAAGGCCAAATCACATATCGTGATACTACATGAAATAGAATCGAAATATTGGTAAAAATGAATGTATTTACGTAGTATCAAACTACATGAAAAACTTGAAAAAAAGTCACTATTTAACCATATTTGAGGATTTCAACTTCAAATCATAGAGCGAGGTTTCGTATTATTTAGATCCAAGAAAAGACATATGACAATGTTGTTTCCAATACAAATGATAAAAATCAATGTATTTTCATTAGTATTAACTAAAATGTTCCTGACTTTCCGTTTATATTAACGATGGAAGATGTACACGAAAATCGCTCTATTCCGGCTGAAACGTCGATATATGCAATAAAAACAGAACATCTCCCCTTTTCAATATAATACTCAGTATTTTAACGAGAAACAAATAGATGATTGAAAATGAAGTATTTAAGTTATTATCAAATCAATTATGTGTTTCCATCATTTTTATCGTATATATATGAATTAATACCCATAGACTGTAAATTCACAAAAACGTAGAAAACGGCAAAATATTGCCTAATTCGATGATATTTTGTTTAAGTCACATAAAGGAAAAGGGGATGATAAACGTCAAAATATTGCTAAATTCGATGATTTTTCGTAGGAAACAAAATGCAAGAAAACTTCCTTAAAATGCAATATTAAGCGAAATTCTGAGATTTGAAGGCCAAATCACATATCGTGATACTACATGAAATAGAATCGAAATATTGGTAAAAATGAATATATTTACGTAATATCAAACTACATTTAAAACATGAAAAAGTCAATATTTAACCATATTTGAGGATTTTAACTTCAAATCATAGAGCGAGGTTTCGTATTATTTAGATCCAAGAAAAGACATATGACAATGTTGTTTCCAATACAAATTATAAAAATCAATGTGTTTTCATTAGAATTAACTAAAATGTTCCTGATTTTCCGTTTATATTACCGAGGGAAGATGTACACGTAAAACCGCTCTAATCCGGCTGGAACGTCGATATATGCAATAAAAACCGAACTTCTCCCCTTTTCATTATCTTACTCAGTATTTTAACGAGAAACAAATAGATGATTGAAAATGAAGTATTTAAGGTTATTATCTAATCAATTACGTGTTTGCATCATTTTTATCGTATATATATGAATTAATACCCATAGACTGAAAATTCACAAAAACGTGGAAAACGGCAAAATATTGCCTAATTCGATGATATTTTGTTTAAGTCACATAAAGGAAAAGGGGATGATAAACGTCAAAATATTGCTAAATTCGATGATTTTTCGTACGAAACAAAAGGCAAGAAAACTTGCTTAAAATGCAATATTATGCGAAATTCTGAGATTTGAAGGCCAAATCACATATTGTGATACTACATGAAATAGAATCGAAATATTGGTAAAAATGAATGTATTTACGTAGTATCAAACTACATGAAAAACTTGAAAAAAAGTCACTATTTAACCATATTTGAGGATTTCAACTTCAAATCATAGAGCGAGGTTTCGTATTATTTAGATCCAAGAAAAGACATATGACAATGTTGTTTCCAATACAAATGATAAAAATCAATGTATTTTCATTAGTATTAACTAAAATGTTCCTGACTTTCCGTTTATATTAACGATGGAAGATGTACACGAAAATCGCTCTATTCCGGCTGAAACGTCGATATATGCAATAAAAACAGAACATCTCCCCTTTTCAATATCTTACTCAGTATTTTAACGAGAAACAAATAGTTGATTGAAAATGAAGTATTTAAGGTTATTATCTAATGTATTATGTGTTTGCGTCATTTTTATCGTATATATAATGAATGAATACCCATAGACTGAAAATTCACAAAAACGTGGAAAAACGGCAAAATATTGCCTAATTCGATGATATTTTGTTTAAATCAAATAAAGGAAAAGGGGATGATAAACGCCAAATATTGCTAAATTCGATGATTTTTCGTACGAAACAAAATGCAAGAAAACTTGCTTAAAATGCAATATTATGCGAAATTCTGAGATTTGAAGGACAAATCACATATCGTGATACGACATGAAAGAGTAATGAAATATTGATAAAAATGAATATATTTACGTAATATCAAACTACATGAAAAAAGTGAAAAAAAGTCAATATTTAACCATATTTGAGGATTTTAACTTCAAATCATAGAGCGAGGTTTCGTATTATTTAGATCCAAGAATAGACATATGACAATGTTGTTTCCAATACAAATGATAAAAATCAATGTGTTTTCATTAGAATTAACTAAAATGTTCCTGATTTTCCGTTTATATTACCGAGGGAAGATGTACACGTAAAACCGCTCTAATCCGGCTGAAACGTCGATATATGCAATAAAAACCGAACTTCTCCCCCTTTTCATTATCTTACTCAGTATTTTAACGAGAAACAAATAGATGATTGAAAATGAAGTATTTAAGTTATTATCAAATCAATTATGTGTTTCCATCATTTTTATCGTATATATATGAATTAATACCCATAAACTGTAAATTCACAAAAACGTAGAAAACGGCAAAATATTGCCTAATTCGATGATATTTTGTTTAAGTCACATAAAGGAAAAGGGGATGATAAACGTCAAAATATTGCTAAATTCGATGATTTTTCGTACGAAACAAAATGCAAGAAAACTTGCTTAAAATGCAATATTATGCGAAATTCTGAGATTTGAAGGCCAAATCACATATCGTGATACTACATGAAATAGAATCGAAATATTGGTAAAAATGAATATATTTACGTAATATCAAACTACATGAAAAACGTGAAAAAGTCAATATTTAACCATATTTGAGGATTTTAACTTCAAATCATAGAGCGAGGTTTCGTATTATTTAGATCCAAGAAAAGACATATGACAATGTTGTTTCCAATACAAATGATAAAAATCAATGTATTTTCATTAGTATTAACTAAAATGTTCCTGATTTTCCGTTTATATTACCGATGGAAGATGTACACGAAAATCGCTCTATTCCGGCTGAAACGTCGATATATGCAATAAAAACAGAACTTCTCCCCTTTTCAATATCTTACTCAGTATTTTAATGAGAAACAAATAGTTGATTGAAAATGAAGTATTTAAGGTTATTATCTAATGTATTATGTGTTTGCGTCATTTTTATCGTATATATAATGAATTAATACCCATAGACTGAAAATTCACAAAAACGTGGAAAAACGGCAAAATATTGCCTAATTCGATGATATTTTGTTTAAATCAAATAAAGGAAAAGGGGATGATAAACGCCAAATATTGCTAAATTCGATGATTTTACGTACGAAACAAAATGCAAGAAAACTTGCTTAAAATGCAATATTATGCGAAATTCTGAGATTTGAAGGAAAAATCACATATCGTGATACGACATGAAATAGTATCGAAATATTGGTAAAAATGAATATATTTACGTAATATCAAACTACATGAAAAAAGTGAAAAAAGTCAATATTTAACCATATTTGAGGATTTTAACTTCAAATCATAGAGCGAGGTTTCGTATTATTTAGATCCAAGAATAGACATATGACAATGTTGTTTCCAATACAAATGATAAAAATCAATGTGTTTTCATTAGAATTAACTAAAATGTTCCTGATTTTCCGTTTATGTTACCTAGGGAAGATGTACACGTAAAACCGCTCTAATCCGGCTGAAACGTCGATATATGTAATAAAAACCGAACTTCTCCCCTTTTCAATATCTTACTCAGTATTTTAACGAGAAACAAACAGATGATTGAAAATGAAGTATTTAAGTTATTATCTAATCAATTATGTGTTTGCATCATTTTTATCGTATATATATGAAATAATACCCATAGACTGTAAATTCACAAAAACGTAGAAAACGGCAAAATATTGCCTAATTCGATGATATTTTGTTTAAGTCACATAAAGGAAAAGGGGATGATAAACGTCAAAATATTGCTAAATTCGATGATTTTTCGTAGGAAACAAAATCCAAGAAAACTTCCTTAAAATGCAATATTAAGCGAAATTCTGAGATTTGAAGGCCAAATCACATATCGTGATACTACATGAAATAGAATCGAAATATTGGTAAAAATGAATATATTTACGTAATATCAAACTACATTTAAAACATGAAAAAGTCAATATTTAACCATATTTGAGGATTTTAACTTCAAATCATAGAGCGAGGTTTCGTACTATTTAGATCCAAGAAAAGACATATGACAATGTTGTTTCCAATACAAATGATAAAAATCAATGTATTTTCATTAGTATTAACTAAAATGTTCCTGACTTTCCGTTTATATTAACGATGGAAGATGTACACGAAAATCGCTCTATTCCGGCTGAAACGTCGATATATGCAATAAAAACAGAACATCTCCCCTTTTCAATATCTTACTCAGTATTTTAACGAGAAACAAATAGTTGATTGAAAATGAAGTATTTAAGGTTATTATCTAATGTATTATGTGTTTGCGTCATTTTTATCGTATATATAATGAATGAATACCCATAGACTGAAAATTCACAAAAACGTGGAAAAACGGCAAAATATTGCCTAATTCGATGATATTTTGTTTAAATCAAATAAAGGAAAAGGGGATGATAAACGCCAAATATTGCTAAATTCGATGATTTTTCGTACGAAACAAAATGCAAGAAAACTTGCTTAAAATGCAATATTATGCGAAATTCTGAGATTTGAAGGACAAATCACATATCGTGATACGACATGAAAGAGTAATGAAATATTGATAAAAATGAATATATTTACGTAATATCAAACTACATGAAAAAAGTGAAAAAAGTCAATATTTAACCATATTTGAGGATTTTAACTTCAAATCATAGAGCGAGGTTTCGTATTATTTAGATCCAAGAATAGACATATGACAATGTTGTTTCCAATACAAATGATAAAAATCAATGTGTTTTCATTACAATTAACTAAAATGTTCCTGATTTTCCGTTTATATTACCGAGGGAAGATGTACACGTAAAACCGCTCTAATCCGGCTGAAACGTCGATATATGCAATAAAAACCGAACTTCTCCCCCTTTTCATTATCTTACTCAGTATTTTAACGAGAAACAAATAGATGATTGAAAATGAAGTATTTAAGTTATTATCAAATCAATTATGTGTTTCCATCATTTTTATCGTATATATATGAATTAATACCCATAAACTGTAAATTCACAAAAACGTAGAAAACGGCAAAATATTGCCTAATTCGATGATATTTTGTTTAAGTCACATAAAGGAAAAGGGGATGATAAACGTCAAAATATTGCTAAATTCGATGATTTTTCGTACGAAACAAAATGCAAGAAAACTTGCTTAAAATGCAATATTATGCGAAATTCTGAGATTTGAAGGCCAAATCACATATCGTGATACTACATGAAATAGAATCGAAATATTGGTAAAAATGAATATATTTACGTAATATCAAACTACATGAAAAACGTGAAAAAGTCAATATTTAACCATATTTGAGGATTTTAACTTCAAATCATAGAGCGAGGTTTCGTATTATTTAGATCCAAGAAAAGACATATGACAATGTTGTTTCCAATACAAATGATAAAAATCAATGTATTTTCATTAGTATTAACTAAAATGTTCCTGATTTTCCGTTTATATTACCGATGGAAGATGTACACGAAAATCGCTCTATTCCGGCTGAAACGTCGATATATGCAATAAAAACAGAACTTCTCCCCTTTTCAATATCTTACTCAGTATTTTAATGAGAAACAAATAGTTGATTGAAAATGAAGTATTTAAGGTTATTATCTAATGTATTATGTGTTTGCGTCATTTTTATCGTATATATAATGAATTAATACCCATAGACTGAAAATTCACAAAAACGTGGAAAAACGGCAAAATATTGCCTAATTCGATGATATTTTGTTTAAGTCACATAAAGGAAAAGGGGATGATAAACGTCAAAATATTGCTAAAATCGATGATTTTTCGTACGAAACAAAATGCAAGAAAACTTGCTTAAAATGCAATATTATGCGAAATTCTGAGATTTGAAGGCAAAATCACATATCGTGATACTATATGAAATAGAATCGAAATATTGGTAAAAATGAATATATTTACGTAATATCAAACTACATGAAAAACGTGAAAAAGTCAATATTTAACCATATTTGATGATTTTAACTTCAAATCATAGAGCGAGGTTTCGTATTATTTAGATCCAAGAAAAGACATATGACAATGTTGTTTCCAATACAAATGATAAAAATCAATGTATTTTCATTAGTATTAACTAAAATGTTCCTGATTTTCCGTTTATATTACCGATGGAAGATGTACACGAAAATCGCTCTATTCCGGCTGAAACGTCGATATATGCAATAAAAACAGAACTCCCCTTTTCAATATAATACTCAGTATTTTAACGAGAAATAAATAGTTGATTGAAAATGAAGTATTTAAGTTTATTATCTAATGTATTATGTGTTTGCGTCATTTTTATCGTATATATAATGAATTAATACCCATAGACTGAAAATTCACAAACACGTGGAAAAACGGCAAAATATTGCCTAATTCGATGATATTTTGTTTAAATCAAATAAAGGAAAAGGGGATGATAAACGCCAAATATTGCTAAATTCGATGATTTTTCGTACGAAACAAAATGCAAGAAAACTTGCTTAAAATGCAATATTACGCGAAATTCTGAGATATGAAGGCCAAATCACATATCGTGATACGACATGAAATAGTATCGAAATATTGGTAAAAATGAATATATTTACGTAATATCAAACTAAATGAAAAAAGTGAAAAAAGTCAATATTTAACCATATTCGAGGATTTTAACTTCAAATCATAGAGCGAGGTTTCGTATTATTTAGATCCAAGAATAGACATATGACAATGTTGTTTCCAATACAAATGATAAAAATCAATGTGTTTTCATTAGAATTAACTAAAATGTTCCTGATTTTCCGTTTATATTACCTAGGGAAGATGTACACGTAAAACCGCTCTAATCCGGCTGAAACGTCGATATATGCAATAAAAACCGAACTTCTCCCCTTTTCATTATCTTACTCAGTATTTTAACGAGAAACAAATAGATGATTGAAAATGAAGTATTTAAGTTATTATCAAATCAATTATGTGTTTCCATCATTTTTATCGTATATATATGAATTAATACCCATAGACTGTAAATTCACAAAAACGTAGGAAACGGCAAAATATTGCCTAATTCGATGATATTTTGTTTAAGTCACATAAAGGAAAAGGGGATGATAAACGTCAAAATATTGCTAAATTCGATGATTTTTCGTACGAAACAAAATGCAAGAAAACTTGCTTAAAATGCAATATTATGCGAAATTCTGAGATTTGAAGGCCAAATCACATATCGTGATACTACATGAAATAGAATCGAAATATTGGTAAAAATGAATATATTTACGTAATATCAAACTACATGAAAAACGTGAAAAAGTCAATATATAACCATATATGATGATTTTAACTTCAAATCATAGAGCGAGGTTTCGTATTATTTAGATCCAAGAAAAGACATATGACAATGTTGTTTCCAATACAAATGATAAAAATCAATGTATTTTCATTAGTATTAACTAAAATGTTCCTGATTTTCCGTTTATATTACCGATGGAAGATGTACACGAAAATCGCTCTATTCCGGCTGAAACGTCGATATATGCAATAAAAACAGAACTTCTCCCCTTTTCAATATCTTACTCAGTATTTTAATGAGAAACAAATAGTTGATTGAAAATGAAGTATTTAAGGTTATTATCTAATGTATTATGTGTTTGCGTCATTTTTATCGTATATATAATGAATTAATACCCATAGACTGAAAATTCACAAAAACGTGGAAAAACGGCAAAATATTGCCTAATTCGATGATATTTTGTTTAAATCAAATAAAGGAAAAGGGGATGATAAACGCCAAATATTGCTAAATTCGATGATTTTACGTACGAAACAAAATGCAAGAAAACTTGCTTAAAATGCAATATTATGCGAAATTCTGAGATTTGAAGGAAAAAATCACATATCGTGATACGACATGAAATAGTATCGAAATATTGGTAAAAATGAATATATTTACGTAATATCAAACTACATGAAAAAAGTGAAAAAAGTCAATATTTAACCATATTTGAGGATTTTAACTTCAAATCATAGAGCGAGGTTTCGTATTATTTAGATCCAAGAATAGACATATGACAATGTTGTTTCCAATACAAATGATAAAAATCAATGTGTTTTCATTAGAATTAACTAAAATGTTCCTGATTTTCCGTTTATGTTACCTAGGGAAGATGTACACGTAAAACCGCTCTAATCCGGCTGAAACGTCGATATATGTAATAAAAACCGAACTTCTCCCCTTTTCAATATCTTACTCAGTATTTTAACGAGAAACAAATAGATGATTGAAAATGAAGTATTTAAGTTATTATCTAATCAATTATGTGTTTGCATCATTTTTATCGTATATATATGAAATAATACCCATAGACTGTAAATTCACAAAAACGTAGAAAACGGCAAAATATTGCCTAATTCGATGATATTTTGTTTAAGTCACATAAAGGAAAAGGGGATGATAAACGTCAAAATATTGCTAAATTCGATGATTTTTCGTACGAAACAAAATGAAAGAAAACTTCCTTAAAATGCAATATTATGCGAAATTCTGAGATTTGAAGGCCAAATCACATATCGTGATACTACATAAAATAGAATCGAAATATTGGTAAAAATGAATATATTTACGTAATATCAAACTACATGAAAAACATGAAAAAGTCAATATTTAACCTTATTTGAGGATTTTAACTTCAAATCATAGAGCGAGGTTTCGTATTATTTAGATCCAAGAAAAGACATATGACAATGTTGTTTGAAATACAAATGATAAAAATCAATGTATTTTCATTAGTATTAACTAAAATGTTCCTGATTTTCCGTTTATATTACCGATGGAAGATGTACACGAAAATCGCTCTATTCCGGCTGAAACGTCGATATATGCAATAAAAACCGAACTTCTCCCCTTTTCATTATCTTACTCAGTATTTTAACGAGAAACAAATAGATGATTGAAAATGAAGTATTTAAGGTTATTATCTAATCAATTATGTGTTTGCATCATTTTTATCGTATATATATGAATTAATACCCATAGACTGAAAATTCACAAAAACGTGGAAAACGGCAAAATATTGCCTAATTCGATGATATTTTGTTTAAGTCACATAAAGGAAAAGGGGATGATAAACGTCAAAATATTGCTAAATTCGATGATTTTTCGTACGAAACAAAATGCAAGAAAACTTGCTTAAAATGCAATATTATGCGAATTTCTGAGATTTGAAGGCCAAATCACATATCGTGATACTACATGAAATAGAATCGAAATATTGGTAAAAAATGAATATATTTAAGTAGTATCAAACTAATGAAAAACGTGAAAAAAGTCACTATTTATCCATATTTGAGGATTTTAACTTCAAATCATAGAGCGAGGTTTCGTATTATTTAGATCCAAGAAAAGACATATGACAATGTTGTTTCCAATACAAATTATAAAAATCAATGTGTTTTCATTAGAATTAACTAAAATGTTCCTGATTTTCCGTTTATATTACCGAGGGAAGATGTACACGTAAAACCGCTCTAATCCGGCTGGAACGTCGATATATGCAATAATAACCGAACTTCTCCCCTTTTCATTATCTTACTCAGTATTTTAACGAGAAACAAATAGATGATTGAAAATGAAGTATTTAAGGTTATTATCTAATCAATTATGTGTTTGCATCATTTTTATCGTATATATATGAATTAATACCCATAGACTGAAAATTCACAAAAACGTGGAAAACGGCAAAATATTGCCTAATTCGATGATATTTTGTTTAAGTCACATAAAGGAAAAGGGGATGATAAACGTCAAAATATTGCTAAATTCGATGATTTTTCGTACGAAACAAAAGGCAAGAAAACTTGCTTAAAATGCAATATTATGCGAAATTCTGAGATTTGAAGGCCAAATCACATATTGTGATACTACATGAAATAGAATCGAAATATTGGTAAAAATGAATGTATTTACGTAGTATCAAACTACATGAAAAACTTGAAAAAAGTCACTATTTAACCATATTCGAGGATTTCAACTTCAAATCATAGAGCGAGGTTTCGTATTATTTAGATCCAAGAAAAGACATATGACAATGTTGTTTCCAATACAAATGATAAAAATCAATGTATTTTCATTAGTATTAACTAAAATGTTCCTGACTTTCCGTTTATATTAACGATGGAAGATGTACACGAAAATCGCTCTATTCCGGCTGAAACGTCGATATATGCAATAAAAACAGAACATCTCCCCTTTTCAATATCTTACTCAGTATTTTAACGAGAAACAAATAGTTGATTGAAAATTAAGTATTTAAGGTTATTATCTAATGTATTATGTGTTTGCGTCATTTTTATCGTATATATAATGAATGAATACCCATAGACTGAAAATTCACAAAAACGTGGAAAAACGGCAAAATATTGCCTAATTCGATGATATTTTGTTTAAATCAAATAAAGGAAAAGGGGATGATAAACGCCAAATATTGCTAAATTCGATGATTTTTCGTACGAAACAAAATGCAAGAAAACTTGCTTAAAATGCAATATTATGCGAAATTCTGAGATTTGAAGGACAAATCACATATCGTGATACGACATGATAGAGTAATGAAATATTGATAAAAATGAATATATTTACGTAATATCAAACTACATGAAAAAAGTGAAAAAAGTCAATATTTAACCATATTTGAGGATTTTAACTTCAAATCATAGAGCGAGGTTTCGTATTATTTAGATCCAAGAATAGACATATGACAATGTTGTTTCCAATACAAATGATAAAAATCAATGTGTTTTCATTAGAATTAACTAAAATGTTCCTGATTTTCCGTTTATATTACCGAGGGAAGATGTACACGTAAAACCGCTCTAATCCGGCTGAAACGTCGATATATGCAATAAAAACCGAACTTCTCCCCCTTTTCATTATCTTACTCAGTATTTTAACGAGAAACAAATAGATGATTGAAAATGAAGTATTTAAGTTATTATCAAATCAATTATGTGTTTCCATCATTTTTATCGTATATATATGAATTAATACCCATAAACTGTAAATTCACAAAAACGTAGAAAACGGCAAAATATTGCCTAATTCGATGATATTTTGTTTAAGTCTCATAAAGGAAAAGGGGATGATAAACGTCAAAATATTGCTAAATTCGAGGATTTTTCGTACGAAACAAAATGCAAGAAAACTTGCTTAAAATGCAATATTATGCGAA